>NW_025533180.1:0-118975 GCF_020631705.1 Daphnia magna | reverse complement strand
AAACAGGAAATCAACAAGGTGCATCGGCGGCCAAAAAACTTGATGTCAAGTGTCATTGGTTTGAACGTGAATTAAATCAATCCGAACATCGACTAGCAATTTTTCGGGACGCCATTGGTTCTCCTTCCAAACAACGTCGAGCGGTGATCGATGGCGGCGGATCAGCGTTAAAGTGGCTGTTCGGGTAGCGCACCCAGGCTGATCTCGCTGGATTGAATAAAGAAGATCACCGGCCTTACACACCGGGAAAATGAAATAGTCCATTTGATGGACCAGCAGGCAACTGTAGTGAACGAATCACTTTGGGAGATCCGGACAAATACCCAGTTGATCCAGGAGTTGGAAAGGCAAACGGCGGAACTAACAAAGAATTACAAAAAATTTGCTTGGACGAATGGCAGAGCGTCGTTTATATGATCGAGTATTTCGATTTTTTCATCAATCTAGACACAGCATTCGAGTCGATGGAAGCGAGCCTGCAGTGGCTTCGAGACTTGGCAGACGCTCTTGACGAAGGGTTGGCCCTCTTCGGCAAACGGCCGATTAGCGCCTCAGATATTTCCACCTGCTCAAATGGCTTCGGTGTTGAAAGGTAAAGAGTTAACCGACAACTACCTTTGGGTTGGGCAGTATCGAGGAAGTAATTCAGGGGGACCTATCGTGAAGCTATGGTGACGGTGGCAGCGGTGGAGGGACGTTTTCGTCTCTTTATCAAAATCTGGATCTACGATCACCGCAGCAGCTATACCCTGTTGGAATTTTTCAGTTTACCACGAGCAACAGACAATGGCACCTATGGAGGGAGCGATCGGGGACCTCACCGAATTTTCGGCCCGTTTCCACAGATTTGGAGACTTTTATTGAACTTTCGACTGCCGACGTTCGGGGTTGCAAACAATTGGAACGATTAATTTGTAATTTTCCATACAGGTTTAGGAAAACGGGGAGCACGGAAATCCTGTGCGATTTCGTTATTCACCAATGACGCCAACCGTAAGCTAACGCAATGCAGACAACAATTTAAAGAATGGAAAGGATCCGAAGTAGCTTATCTTGGGAGAGAATCGCTGGGTGTTCTCAGCCGTTACAGCTCATGAGGTGGTGTTCATGGTCCGATCGGTAGCAGCCAAGGCCCCGCAATCACTGTTGCTGCCTCCGTTTGGGATTTTGATGTCCCTCCTGGATGTACGGCTCGAACGGAAGACTGGGTCTTCCCCGCCAGTTTAGACGGACGATTGGAGGCCTCGTTAGATCCTCTGGTGGCACCACGCTGGCCGCAGTGGGGTTTAATGTAACAACGTTCAAATCGGTCGCAATCATTGAGCTCCCGAAGGCGAATGCCACATCAATTAATTTCATCAGCGACCTACTGCACCGAAAGACGGCGCTCGTGCGTCGTCTGAAATGACAGGAATTCCAGATTCAAGAGTTAATGAAGAAGACGACCGAAGAATTTCAGCTGTCGGAGCCAAGATATCCGTTTGAACTTCTGATCATGTTACTATTACTAGTGGTGGCAACAACTTATCTCAGTTACCAAACTGTTTGGCTGAGAGGGGCCGTATGAGGGCCCACGAACAATTAGATGTTCAAGACGATCACTTCCTATCGCACCTCGAACAGGTGGCGGAGAGTTTGACGACATTTCCTTTTTTTTTTTTTTTTTTTGAATGCTTCTTTTGGGGTGTTCGTTTGGAATTTTGTTTTCGGGATTTTTTGGTTTGTTCTTTATTTTGGTGTGTTGGGTTTTCTGATTTAGGGTTTTAATACTTTTGGGGGTTACCGTTCTGGGGGTTTTATTTTTATCAAGCAGTCGGGGCGACCGCCTTCACGGGGGATCTGTCACGTGGAGATCACGTGACATACGCGTGAGACACACCCTACACTCACCTCCTTCGGAAACAAGCAAGGGCGAATGTCTCACAGTACATTCGACCTTGTTTTGTCTGAATGTTGCGGTAGCATCACAGGACGCTTGCGCCTTCTCTAACGCTTCGGGAAACAAGCAAAGGCGAATGTACTCGAACGTTCGGCCTTGCTTTGTAGTAAATGGTTAAGGGTATCTTCTTCTTTTGTAGAAACAAGCAAGGGCGGATGTACTCGTACAACCGACCTTGCTCAGTAATAAGTCATACGGGTTATTTCGATTGTTCGTAGAAACAGCAAGGGCGAAAGCACTCGATGATTCAACCTTGCTGTTCACCTACCATAAATAGGTGGTGTAGTGTCTCTTGAATGTAATGTTCTTACTTGACGTCTTACAGTGTGGACGTCCTAATACACTCGTGTTACACATCACCCCCAAGTGTAACAATATGTAGTAAAAATATAAGAATAAAACAAAATTAAACTAAAGTAATAAAATTAGGCGCAAAGATCTTATGATTACGAAAAACCAAGCCACGCTTTTTTTAAGATGCACACCAATACGTGGCCTAAACCAGGGGAAAGCTAGGGCTATATAAGCAGCAAGCATCACAAAAAAAAGCCAGTCTATTTTGCTTTTCGTAAAATGGAAACCAACTTTTCAGACGAAGAGTCAATCTCGAGTGAGGACTCAATCAGATTATTGGAACACTGATTGGGACTCCTACTACGAAAAGAATCTCTGATAAGACCGTATTCGCGTCAGCAAACCCCCTGGCAGCTCATCTCGTTCGGACCCGCGTTATCAGGATGTAGATCCTGATGATCCGGTGTATATAGCTGCCTGTAGGGAAGTAAGTAACCTAGATCGCCCTTATTATTTTTATTTATTTATTCATTTGATTTTTATTTATTTTTCTCACCTAACAAAAAAAAAAAAAACACACATTCTTTTTGTTCCTTGAGGGGAGCGTAGCCTAAAAGAAAAAGCAGGAGAAACAGGCCATCGCCGAAAAAGAAGAAGTAGCCGAAGCTTACGAAGAAGCTTTTGGCTAAATCGAAAAGAGAAGATGCAATCCTAGAAAAAAGAAAGGCGAAATCATCAGATATGCTAAAGGGAAATTTTTTTCCCTTACCTAGCCGTTTCGGTTCCACGACGGAACCGAACGACTGGGATACGGCATCAGACAATTTTTTGCCTGAGCTAGATCTCGAGAGTGACACAACTCTAGAACATAGAGACAATATACCCTTAACAGAAGATAATGCAGACCCTCTTCAGTCCCCAAAGACCGATATTGATCTGCAACCGGCGGGTAACGATACAATCGTCACAGAACCTCTAAACGAAGACAAACCAGAAAATGACACTTTAGAAATAACTCTTCTAACTTCCCAGCCTGACCTTACTATCGTAACAACTGATCCCACTTTTACCGTCCAACAAGCACGCAGTAAAAGGATTGTAAAGAAACCTCAAAGGCTAATAGAGGAATAATAGAGTCTGATGTTCTTGCAAACAAAACAAAACAAAACAAAATTAAATGTAGAAACAAAACTAAATAAAACTAAAAGTAATAAAAAATTAAAAAAAAAAAAAAAGGAAGATCTCATGATTATGAAAACCCAAGCCACCCTATTTTTTTCTAGGCCCACCAACACGTGGCCTAATCCAGGGAAGCTAGGACTATATAAAGAGGCAGTTAGCATCGAAAAGTCAGTCCATTCTTTCCACTATGGACGATAACTACCCCGATATAGAATCGATATCAAGTGAAGAACTGAACCTGATCGGTTCGTTCTCGAATAACGATTGGGATTCCTATTTAGAAGAGTCCCTCATTCACCAAAATTCGCGTCAGGGTACACCCTGGCCTCTAATTTACTTTGGACACCCACGTTATCAGGATTTAGATCCTGATGACCCGGTTTATATCAAAGCATGCAAGGAGTAAGTAACACGAGAAATAATTAATTTTTCCCAAATATATTTTGTTTTATTTGTCATTTTTTTGTATGGTTAGCTTAGAGGAACAGAGGGAAAAAGAAGCGATAGCACAGAAAGAGGCAATAGCCAAAGCTTCCGAAGAAGCTGAGGCTAAAGCAAAACAAGAAGAAACTTCACTTAATCTAATGAAAGAAAAAATCGTTAGCTGCGCTAACGGGATATTTTTCCTCTTCCTAGTCGTTTTGGTTCCACGACCGAACCAAATTACTGGGATTCAGAAGCGGATTTGGAGCGCAAGCTTTAATGCCAATTCTGGTACGAGAACAAAGAGAAGACTGAGGCCTTAAAAATTTTCTTTATCGGTATGGGTCTACTGCTTGGATTGGTAAGCGTGTGCCTACAATGGTTCAAGCAGTAGGAGCACCATACCTCCATTTTTCTTGTCTTTTCAACTCTACAGAATTAAAAACAATACAACCTCCATATTATTACCTTGTAATTTATTCATTCCATAATACGAACAAACAAAAAAACCGTTTACAAACGGCTGGGAACATATGAGCTGGTGGGAAACATTCAAGATCATCATGTTCTTCATTGGTCTAGCAGTTGTAACAGAATTCCCATTATTCAATCATGGCTTCTTCACTTTATCTCCCCCACATCCATCGTCACACAGCCTCCACTTGAACCCACCATAAGACTGCAAGCAGCAACAGAACGGACATATTTCCCATCGACTTCCCAAAAGACACCTGCACCACCCGAAGACATATTCTTACATCAGCCGACTAACACGGAAGCACCCTCGTCTAGCCGAAAACTTCCAGAACATCTTCCTACCTGTTCTTACGCCTAGAATATTCTTGCACCTGTACCACGTACGCCAGAATATTCAACCCCTTTTTAGATTAAGATCACAATGCATAAATAACCCTTAGATTTAGAAATATTTTTACTAATTATTCACTTAAACCCTAGTTAAGTGACCTGTCCGAACTGTCACCACAGTTCGGGGGTGGCTTTAACGCAGGACTATTAAATACTAATTTATATCTCAAACTCTCGCTATCTCCCGTAAATTTTACGGCCTAAAACTATAATTCTTCTCCCCCCTCCATGACTCATCCTAGCGGATGGGTACTTCTTAACCTCCCTAACATTCGACTTAAATGAGTTGACAAAACTGTCAACTCGAGTCAGGGTCTCTTTTGCACGGAGCCTTATTTCCCTATTGTTTGCTTTATTCGGGTTACGGCCGCATCTTTTCCATATAAAAAGGCCGTGATTTTCCTCTCAAAGTCAGTTCCTTTCGGGCTCCCGACGAGTTCCTTTTTTTCAGTTTCCTTTCCGGTTCCATCCCGGTTCCCTTCTGAGCTCTGTGACCTAACGACTCTGTTTTAAGGTATCAGTTCAGTTCAGTTATCTTAATTCAGTGAATTGGATATTCTGTCTCACGTTGTTCAACTGTTCCCAATTGGTATGTCACACCTCATCTAAATTATAATTGTAGACTTAGACATAGTAACTAATACATTTGCATTGTGGATCAGCTGTCTCTGTTATTTATTTTAAACGGCTTTAAATTTGATTATTCCGTAAAGTGAAGAATGAATAAACCCATGATCTCGTTTCACATATATATAAATAAAAATACCTGTATATACAATGCCTGGGGACAAATTTTACTTTCACTTTCAACAATCTGTATAAAATAGTAAATAGCAACAGTAACTGACACCTAGCGGTCAATTTTTGAAACCTGTGAAAAAGATTTTTTTTTATTCTCAACATTTATTTTATTTTCTTTCCTCCTTCCTTCACTCGCACTGAAAAAAAAAACCGTTCGCTTTTTTGGTGGGGGGGGGGGTTAGTTTAAAACAAAAAAGGGAAAAAGGAGCATTCGCTACCAAGGGAAGAACGAATAAACCCATTATCTCTTTACACTTTCATTCCAACTCTTACAGTACCCTCCCAAAATAATCAACACTTCCCCGTTTTTCGCCCTTTATAACATGGGCTCTTATGGAGAAACGTCTCCTTAGTTTTTATTTTTTTACTCATTTCCCCTTAGAGTTAAATTTTAAAAAAAATTCAGCTTACTCATTGATGAGTTTGCTTTAGAATGATGTGTGGCGCAATAATATAACGGTAATCCCCTGAACGGTTTTTATGCGTTCAGGTGTTGATAATTTTTCCCTTTTCTCCGGTTTGCGCCGCCATTAATTTAGTACTGGTTACCCCAAAAAAACCCTTTTTTTATTTTATTCATAGCTGCTTAACGGAGAATCACACTAACTTCTAGTTTGATTCGTCGTAATCAGCGTAAGTTAAATTTTTTATTCTTATAATTAAATATTTTTTTTTGTTACATTAACCCCATTCTAAAAATACTTAAATAGGGGCAAAATTTTTTTTCAGATAAACATGGAGGTTATGTATGGGTAACTCGGGTAGAGATTACCTTTGTTCCCACTAGAGGCGCATGTTACAGCGCTCTTTATATTTGTATTCCCTTCCATAATTATATTTTCCTTGAATGCCATATTCAAGGCAGTGACGTTTGCTGGGCTATTTGCTATAGCTGTTTTGTTTTGGTTTTTGAATTTAAAACAGCTTGTTTTATACAAACAACAGCCGTGTACCACAAGTTACCCATACATAACCTCCATGTTTATCTGAAAAAAATTTTGCCCCTATTTAAGTATTTTTAGAATGGGGTTAATGTAACAAAAAAAATATTTAATTATAAGAATAAAAATTTAACTTACGCTGATTACGACGAATCAAACTAGAAGTTAGTGTGATTCTCCGTTAAGCAGCTATGAATAAAATAAAAAAGGGTTTTTTTGGGGTAACCAGTACTAAATTAATGGCGGCGCAAACCGGGGAAAAGGGAAAATTATCAACACCTGAACGCATAAAAACCGTTCAGGGGATTACCGTTATATTATTGCGCCACACATCATTCTAAAGCAAACTCATCAATGAGTAAGCTGAATTTTTTTTTAAATTTAACTCTAAGGGGAAATGAGTAAAAAAATAAAAACTAAGGAGACGTTTCTCCATAAGAGCCCATGTTATAAAGGGCGAAAAACGGGAAGTGTTGATTATTTTGGGAGGGTACTGTATATCTCGCGCCAAACTACCCGAATTCATCGTCCTGTTTGACACCGTACTTCACCATCTGACAACATTTCAATGTTATCTGTTGTCGCCTCTACCACTCTAATGAAGGTACATTTATTTAAGCAGCCAGTCACTCCTTATCCTCAACGAATACAACACATCACCGTCATCAAGCAAGACCGTCTTTGTCGACTAGCAACGTAACGAAGACAATGGAGCCCTTAGTCGATACCAACAGCGCTGATAGTCCGTTTATTGAGGATGAAGAAACTATACAGCACCGCAGACGATCCATTCGAGCTTTTCAAAAAGGTACAAGCGAGCAACAAAAATGATAAGAAGAAGGAAGAAAATTGGCGAATGAAGCACTATGAAAACGGCCCAGTTTGTGCTAAACGCAAAGCTTAAACATCCGCTTATATAAACAGCCGAGAATGGCAGGGCAGCGAGTCTACCATCAACAATAGTCGTTGGAACCGATATTCTTGGTAGTCAAGCTCAGTCCTGTATCGCTAATCGTTACACTACAAATCTTGCTAACAAATCTGCTTTTCTTTACCTTTAGCTTTCTTTCGTCACAGCGCTTACGAATATGAGGAAACGGAAAGTCAATGTGACCAGCATTACGGCATTAGGAATCCATTTGTGTTTTCACAAACAAATACCTAAAGCCGTACGGGCTCTGCATAGACTTTTTAGCCGACTTATGAAACCGTTTGCAACCTACACCCGACTGAAAACAGAAAGACGAATGAAGGGTTCCTTTATGCTTGTGTGGTTCCCTTACTTCTCTACAAGTCTCACAGGCAGAAGGGGAAGCGCTAGCGCCATCTAAGATAAAAAAAAATTCAGAATATTGCTGGCTATAGCAAAAGAAAATGCAATTTTACGCAATTCAGTCCTTGAATCTTTTGTCTCATGCAACAGCTTTAAAAAATATTACATTCACAGATACTATTTGCTGGGTTTTTTTTTTATGTTTTTCAGTATACCTAAGCATCATACTCTGATATGTCTCCATTAATTGTGATACAGTAATCAACATGTTCTATATCACTTGAAACTCAGTAATTTTTGCGGAAACCTTTTTCAATCGCTGGTCCCACTAATCTGTAAAAACTTCTCCAAATCACGATAACCAGTAACCGGTGCAAAGATTTTCACCGAAAGTTTTTTGTTGTTCTTTTACTTTCCTTTATTCATCTTTTTAGTATGTGCTGGCTCCGTGAAAGAAGAAAAAGAGTAGACTTAGTCATTTTGGACGAGGGCATGTTACTGATGACAGCAGATAAAGCATAGTAAAAAAATTGTTACGCACTTGAATGCATAATAAAAGTCATTTTACCAGAAACTCTGGACATGTTTTTTCCCCTAAATTGTGTAGATATACTAGTTTAAAAATTATATACTAGTTCTAAATTAGTTTTGGCCGCTCCTGTGTATCATGTGCTGTAGTGTGCTGGCTGTTGATTTTCGTTTTTCCTTACAATAAAAGCTATTTTTGGTGTTCCTTGTGAGCCAAGGCATGATTTACCTTATTTGAGCTTCTCCATCTACTTCAACCTTTCACCTTACACTACCGTAAATGTAGTGTAAGTATATTTAATTAAGTTAACTTAATTTACGAGCATGCTAACTTAACCTAAGCTACGATCATAACTGCGATTTTCTTTTCTTTTCTTTTTTTCTTTATGTATGCACCATATATACAGTATATATATTACAATGAAACAAACAAAAAATACTATAGCCTACCAAATATGTGTATTTTTCCAAAGACATAGAACGGCTTTAGGGAAATTTTCCGACTGGATACTGCAGCTGCCTTGCGAACAGGGCTATGTTTTCTTATTTTGGCGCCTAGTCGAATACAACATTTTAAATTTTTTAAATGGTCCCCAAACTGTAACAAAAAAAAAAGATACGGTACAGGTAAAGAACAAAGATGAGGGTCCCTCCACCTCTCTTTTGGTAAAACCGGTACTGAACATGAAGCGGTATGCTGCTATTGACTTTTCTGGAGTATTCGGTCTGATGCTAGAAATGTGATGTCGCAAAGTTTTTTTCTAACATAAGCATAAAGGCAGCCGTGATGTTAGACAGGAACGACATCGCTGTACGATAATGGGGAAATAGAAATAGAAAACCTTTTTTAAATAGTGTGCTGATTTCAAAATTCCTCTAATAAACATCCATTTATTGTTACAAATAAAAGAAACTGACATTTTCTACCAGCAATCTCATCAAGGCTGCTTCCAAATGAATACTTTTATAGCATCCAGTAAGTCTGGTACTGCTAAAGATGCGCTTACTATGCACACGTTACCAACTTGAAAAATAATCTGATGTATTCCAAACATGCTCTCATTATCGTCTAGGAAATATTCTTGATATGTTAGTTCTTATGAAGAAGTTTTCTGCCAGTAGTAGAGTCGTAAATGCGAGTAACTTAGCATTTCCTACTTTAACCATTTTACCCTTACCTTCGTATTTTGACGTTCTTCTTCACGAGAACGTTCCTCCTACAAATGTTCTTATGGCTGTATATTCTGTCTGTGAACTTCACTATCAACATTTTTTTTTCTAAGTTTTTCTCAGAAGTAAGTAAGTTTCTCAGAAGTAAGTAGTTTAGCTATATCAGCTGAACAAAAGAAATAGCTATATATGGCTAAAACAAGCTGTTCAAGTTAATATAGGGGGTAAAACATCAAAAATGATAAGGAAGTTCATGTCTACTTACTTGTTTGATACAGATTGAATAACAACTTCAATGGTCCCACTATATTCCATTCGCTACGATGGTGTCCTGTTTAATTCAAAATACGTAAAAGAATCAAAACGTAAAACATTTAAAAGAAGTATTTATCAAGTTTGTGTGAATAGATATATGATTGGAGCCGTACCGCCGCCGAGGCAAATAGGCCTACGTACTTTCTCGACTTTCTCTAACTTTAGTAAGACACTTCTAGTTAGTTTGTGGTATTCCATCCATTGAAGCGAATTTATTACGTCTTAGTTCCACGGAGCCCAGTGACGTTTTAAGGTAATAAATTCAGGTTGGAAAGGTTAAAACCGATAGCTTTCGTTGGCGTCCGGGTTATTACTTAGCTCCGTCATGCAAAGCATGATGCCATGCTTCCCCCTCTAACCTTGAAGCTGAGAATTGTAACCTGAAAAGGATGAGACCAAAAGTAGAGGGATTGAAAAAAGGGGGGAAAAAAAGAATGTTTCCATTGAGCCCATCCCGGTCTTCCGTGTTGGTTCCTTCAATACTGGTCAAGCAGGGCAATCTGCTTTGACCATCTTACTAGGTTATACTTATATCACTGGGTAGGTCTCTAGTCTTTTAGTGTAAAAGGTAAGCGTACTTCTTCTTTCACGATCTGATTCTTTCACAAGATCTACTAGTTCTCTTCCTAGTAAATCTTTGGATATTTTTATCTGCGATACAAGAAAATACACTGTTTCAGCAAAGTGGGTTTGAAAAGCAACCATCGAGCGGAAGAGATAGAGGAGATTTATTAATTTATTATAAATATTTAACGACAACTTCACAACTACTGGTCGGGCGTTCAAGGTTCTGGGGAAACTATGGAACACCGTAAGCGGCCTGAACAAGAATTGAATCGAATGGAACTGAGCAAAAACAGAGAGTTTTAGCATTGTTTCAGCTTTTTTCAGCATGGTAGCTACAATATCTCTGATGGTATGATGGTATATTTACAACTTGGTCTCCGCAAGACGGTCTCAAAGGGTTGAGACCGTCGCTGCTACATTCCAGAGGGATTATTCTGGCCCACTGATTGGCTCTCTCCCTCTCCTCACTCTAAATAGATATCTATCCCTCTCCACCCCTTCTGCTTGTGGGGTGTGGTGTGTCTGGGGCGTGTGTGGAGTTTTTTGTCGGGCTGCCGCCTTCATTTGTTTGTTTTTCGTGTTTATTTATACTATTTTACGTTTATGTTTGTAATTAATTTATTTATGCTATTACACTATTTATACCTTTATTAAATCGCTTTTCAATTTTTAAAACAGGAATGAATTAAACATCGGTATGTTTTTATTAGAATTTTTGTGAATGATCACTCATGGGCAACTGGGGTTGGTGCGGGCCGGAGAAAAACGGTTTCATAACCCGATTTTGGGAGAATCGGGAAAACTATGAGTCCAAAAGTTTTATCAGTTATAGGAATGGATATATCTTGATAAGATCTGCCCGTTTTTGTAAAAATATTACTTAAAAAGTACTTATTGGAGAAGTAAACCGCTTCGCCATTTTTCAGGTAGGTCAGTGCAGTTTACCGGGTCTAAGTTAACTGTGAAATTTTTTGCAGGGAAACTATATGACCAAAATAAATAAATTTTATATAAATGGCTCTTGATAAGGCTATCTATTTCTCTATAAATTATGAAAAAATTTTAATACACTAAAATGTTTCAAAAATAACGAAAATTGTTACTTAAGTCAATAGGATCTTTTGCAACCGGGGCACAACAATATTGAAAACACATGACAGCCCTACAGAAAAGATTTTTTTTAATACAAGAAATGTGATCTGGAAACAGAAATTGCTACACATACTAACCAAGATACGTAGCAATTAACTGACACAAAAAAAAATAAAAAATAAATTTAACACTGATTCACAAAATCCACTTTGTATTGGGGAATAGACCAAGATCGGATGATGAGTTGCCAAGGCTGAATTCCGACCTGGGGTATTTTTCCTCTCGGGCCCTATAGGAGGGAAATGAAAAATAATATATTTAATTAAGTTGTAGTTAGTTTTATTACAAAATCTTTTGGAATCGTGTACTATACCTCTGTGCTGATATAATACACAAAATTTTATCTCCAAAAAAGCTGTTATTTTTCCAGGAAACTTTTTGAAAGGTACTTGTTTACAATGTACCGTAGCAGACGTAAAGTGATTGACTGTGACTAGTGACTGTAGTGTCAAACTGTTTTCGTTTTTTTTGTCATTAGTAGTGTAGTTTGTGATGTCAGTAATGAGTTATTTGACACAATTAGTCTTTTTAAGTTATCTGATTATGCTAAAGGATTTATTCATAAGGAAAAAGAAATTTACTTAGAAAAACGTCTGCTTCTTGTTCTACAGTTGTAATACGGGGAGGGGGGGGGTGTTGTGGAAAGGTAAACAAGTACCTTTCAAAAAGTTTCCTAGAAAAATAACAGCTTTTTTGGAGATAAAATTTTTTGTATTATATCAGCACAGAGATATAGTACACGATTCCAAAAGATTTTGTAATAAAACTAACTACAACTTAATTAAATATATTATTTTTCATTTCCCTCCTATAGGGCCCGAGAGGAAAAATACCCCAGGTCGGAATTCAGCCTTGGCAACTCAGCATCCGATCTTGGTCTATAACACTTTCAGCCAATAGAGCAGTAAAACATCCTGCGTTGCGCATTTTCCACAAATGCGAAAATCTCATTTGTGTCCAAGTTGGTCTGCTGCGGCTGCAGCGTCTTTTGGAGAAACCATCTTCTTCACGTTAAAAATTAAGTTTTCATAACTATAATTTAGATTTCCCCCTTTTCTTCCTAGCAGTGGGTACCCTATTCATCTTTTCATTTCCCAATATTTTTTTCTAGCTCCAGTTCTATCTACTTTATTTTTATTTTATTTTTGTTTGTAAGTTGCTCGTCTCTTTTAGCCGAAGAATTTCGTTTGCTGCCAGAAATTCGTCTGCTACAAGGGGATGAACAACAAACCATTCACAAACAATAGCTAAATAAAAATAAACCAGATAGAACTAGGACTGTAAAAAAAATTGGGAAATGAAAAAATGAATAGGGTACCTCTGCTAGGAAAAAAAGGGGGAAAATCTTAATTATATTTATGAAAACTTATTTTTTAACATGAAGAAGTTGGTTTCTCCATAAGACGCTGCAGCCGCACTGCCGCAGCAGACCAACTTGGACACAAATGAGATTTTCGCATTTGTGGAGAACGCGCAACGTAGGATGTTTTACTGCTCTATTGCTAAAATTTTCATATAATATTGATTTAAATATGATTATTAATACTTAAGACTAAATATACTTGTTAGCTTTAATTCCTATAGCCTTACTTACCACCGAACATATTTATTTGTATTTGTGCTAATTACTTCATTTACTTGTGAAAAAAATTACTTGTGCCCGGATCCCGTCGTGAACCATTGTCGATTTCGGATGGCTGCACTCGGTGCAGTAGCCAGTGCACACTGGCTCGGAGCGAGAAGGGTCATGTGACGTCATGCACTCCACCGGGTTGTCAGAAAATAAACGTTACACTCAAACACTTTTTTCACTTTTTACGCCCTGGAGGAAGTTGCAGACGAAAGAAAAAAAGGCTCCTATCACTAAACAACACACTCTCTAAATTCGTCTGCTAGAAATTGCATTGCACCGCTTGCCAACACAGTCTTCATCTGTCCACGGAAACAGATCCGTTTAGATTGTCGGTCAAAAACGGATCCTCCAAGTGGTGGGGAACGGAATTGTTTCCGATCACTATGCGTACGGCTTATTCCGATTTGTTTCCGTTCAACATAGTCTCCGTGGCGGGCGTTCCAATTTTGTTTGATTGTTTAGCTATGTTGTCATTATTTACGTTTATTGTTTTTGTTTTTTTTTCTTTTGATTTGGTTTTAAAGTTAGTTGTATTTGTGTTTGTATTTTTAAAATCTATATATATGTTTAAAAAGAATAAACTTTTTTAATGAAAAAAAATTGCTGTATTTCATTTTTTTTGAACCACGAAACAAATTTTACATTAGAACAGAAGTAAGAATATATTATTATTTGATAGGTAATATTAATGAATTTCTTACCATTTAACGAATTTTATTTAGGATTAGTGAAATGCATAAAATTTTTACAGTGTTACTCAGCCAAAGCTTTAAATTTGCATTCAGTGTGTTGGCTGCGTTTTCCATCCACGTTGGGAAGTACACTTTTTTATTAAGAAGGTAATCTATTGTGGCATTGTAAAAAAATTAACACAATTATCAAACAGGTAACTTATCTCACAAAATTTTAATGTTATAGCCCTGACATCACTCTTTTATTTTCCCTTTTCCAGGTATCGGAATCCCACTAGGTTGACCAGGGCAACAACCAACAATTGAATAGTCAATTAAAAAGCAACCTTCTAAGCCTAGAATCAATAACTAAGAATAAACCATTAAAGCTAATTAGGTATTTTTCAATGTAAAAATGTAATTAAATAATCAAATAATCAAACAATTTGTTCGTGTCACTCTTCACTCATTGAATTTGCTTTATGTTGTTTATGAATAAAACACTTGCTGCTTACTCTTTAAAACACATTGAGTTTTTATTTAAAATGTACTTGTGTTTACATGCATTCTTGGTAATTTAAAACGTTGGAATAATAATAATGAGAAGATATATTATTAAGATTCTGTATTACGCGTCATCAAAATGGCCGCCGCAATGGATGTGGGAGGAGGGGAAGGGGGTACATTTTATTGGAATTTGTGGTTCTTAAACTATTAAAAACCACAGAATTCCAATAAAATGTACATCAAAACATGCTAGAGATAATAAAGAATCTTAATAATATATTTTCTGTTTATTTTGGTGTATTCCAACGTTTTAAATTACCAAGAATGCATGTAAACACAAGTACATTTTAAATAAAAACTCAATGTGTTTTAAAGAGTAAGCAGCAAGTGTTTTATTCATAAACAACATAAAGCAAATTCAATGAGTGAAGAGTGACACGAACAAATTGTTTGATTATTTGATTATTTAATTACATTTTTACATTGAAAAATACCTAATTAGCTTTAATGGTTTAACCTTAGTTATTGATTCTAGGCTTAGAAGGTTGCTTTTTAATTGACTATTCAATTGTTGGTTGTTGCCCCGGTCAACCTAGTGGGATTCCGATACCTGGAAAAGGGAAAATAAAAGAGTGATGTCAGGGCTATAACATTAAAATTTTGTGAGATAAGTTACCTGTTTGATAATTGTGTTAATTTTTTTACAATGCCACAATAGATTACCTTCTTAATAAAAAAGTGTACTTCCCAACGTGGATGGAAAACGCAGCCAACACACTGAATGCAAATTTAAAGCTTTGGCTGAGTAACACTGTAAAAATTTTATGCATTTCACTAATCCTAAATAAAATTCGTTAAATGGTAAGAAATTCATTAATATTACCTATCAAATAATAATATATTCTTACTTCTGTTCTAATGTAAAATTTGTTTCGTGGTTCAAAAAAATGAAATACAGCAATTTTTTTCATTAAAAAGTTTATTCTTTTTAAACATATATATAGATTTTAAAAATACAAACACAAATACAACTAACTTTAAAACCAAATCAAAAGAAAAAAAACAAAAACAATAAACGTAAATAATGACAACATAGCTAAACAATCAAACAAAATTGGAACGCCCGCCACGGAGACTATGTTGAACGGAAACAAATCGGAATAAGCCGTACGCATAGTGATCGGAAACAATTCCGTTCCCCACTTGGAGGATCCGTTTTTGACCGACAATCTAAACGGATCTGTTTCCGTGGACAGATGAAGACTGTGTTGGCAAGCGGTGCAATGCAATTTCTAGCAGACGAATTTAGAGAGTGTGTTGTTTAGTGATAGGAGCCTTTTTTTCTTTCGTCTGCAACTTCCTCCAGGGCGTAAAAAGTGAAAAAAGTGTTTGAGTGTAACGTTTATTTTCTGACAACCCGGTGGAGTGCATGACGTCACATGACCCTTCTCGCTCCGAGCCAGTGTGCACTGGCTACTGCACCGAGTGCAGCCATCCGAAATCGACAATGGTTCACGACGGGATCCGGGCACAAGTAATTTTTTTCACAAGTAAATGAAGTAATTAGCACAAATACAAATAAATATGTTCGGTGGTAAGTAAGGCTATAGGAATTAAAGCTAACAAGTATATTTAGTCTTAAGTATTAATAATCATATTTAAATCAATATTATATGAAAATTTTAGCAATAGAGCAGTAAAACATCCTACGTTGCGCGTTCTCCACAAATGCGAAAATCTCATTTGTGTCCAAGTTGGTCTGCTGCGGCGTGCAGCGTCTTATGGAGAAACCAACTTCTTCATGTTAAAAAATAAGTTTTCATAAATATAATTAAGATTTTCCCCCTTTTTTTCCTAGCAGAGGGTACCCTATTCATTTTTTCATTTCCCAATTTTTTTTACAGTCCTAGTTCTATCTGGTTTATTTTTATTTAGCTATTGTTTGTGAATGGTTTGTTGTTCATCCCCTTGTAGCAGACGAATTTCTGGCAGCAAACGAAATTCTTCGGCTAAAAGAGACGAGCAACTTACAAACAAAAATAAAATAAAAATAAAGTAGATAGAACTGGAGCTAGAAAAAAATATTGGGAAATGAAAAGATGAATAGGGTACCCACTGCTAGGAAGAAAAGGGGGAAATCTAAATTATAGTTATGAAAACTTAATTTTTAACGTGAAGAAGATGGTTTCTCCAAAAGACGCTGCAGCCGCAGCAGACCAACTTGGACACAAATGAGATTTTCGCATTTGTGGAAAATGCGCAACGCAGGATGTTTTACTGCTCTATTGGCTGAAAGTGTTATAGACCAAGATCGGATGCTGAGTTGCCAAGGCTGAATTCCGACCTGGGGTTTTTTTCCCCCGGGCCCTATAGGAGGGAAATGAAAAATAATATATTTAATTAAGTTGTAGTTAGTTTTATTACAAAATCTTTTGGAATCGTGTACTATATCTCTGTGCTGATATAATACAAAAAATTTTATCTCCAAAAAAGCTGTTATTTTTCTAGGAAACTTTTTGAAAGGTACTTGTTTACCTTTCCACAACACCCCCTCCCCGTATTACAACTGTAGAACAAGAAGCAGACGTTTTTCTAAGTAAATTTCTTTTTCCTTATGAATAAATCCTTTAGCATAATCAGATAACTTAAAAAGACTAATTGTGTCAAATAACTCATTACTGACATCACAAACTACACTACTAATGACAAAAAAACGAAAACAGTTTGACACTACAGTCACTAGTCACAGTCAATCACTTTACGTCTGCTACGGTACATTGTAAACAAGTACCTTTCAAAAAGTTTCCTGGAAAAATAACAGCTTTTTTGGAGATAAAATTTTGTGTATTATATCAGCACAGAGGTATAGTACACGATTCCAAAAGATTTTGTAATAAAACTAACTACAACTTAATTAAATATATTATTTTTCATTTCCCTCCTATAGGGCCTGAGAGGAAAAATACCCCAGGTCGGAATTCAGCCTTGGCAACTCATCATCCGATCTTGGTCTATTCCCCAATACAAAGTGGATTTTGTGAATCAGTGTTAAATTTATTTTTTATTTTTTTTGTGTCAGTTAATTGCTACGTATCTTGGTTAGTATGTGTAGCAATTTCTGTTTCCAGATCACATTTCTTGTATTAAAAAAAAATCTTTTCTGTAGGGCTGTCATGTGTTTTCAATATTGTTGTGCCCCGGTTGCAAAAGATCCTATTGACTTAAGTAACAATTTTCGTTATTTTTGAAACATTTTAGTGTATTAAAATTTTTTCATAATTTATAGAGAAATAGATAGCCTTATCAAGAGCCATTTATATAAAATTTATTTATTTTGGTCATATAGTTTCCCTGCAAAAAATTTCACAGTTAACTTAGACCCGGTAAACTGCACTGACCTACCTGAAAAATGGCGAAGCGGTTTACTTCTCCAATAAGTACTTTTTAAGTAATATTTTTACAAAAACGGGCAGATCTTATCAAGATATATCCATTCCTATAACTGATAAAACTTTTGGACTCATAGTTTTCCCGATTCTCCCAAAATCGGGTTATGAAACCGTTTTTCTCCGGCCCGCACCAACCCCAGTTGCCCATGAGTGATCATTCACAAAAATTCTAATAAAAACATACCGATGTTTAATTCATTCCTGTTTTAAAAATTGAAAAGCGATTTAATAAAGGTATAAATAGTGTAATAGCATAAATAAATTAATTACAAACATAAACGTAAAATAGTATAAATAAACACGAAAAACAAACAAATGAAGGCGGCAGCCCGACAAAAAACTCCACACACGCCCCAGACACACCACACCCCACAAGCAGAAGGGGTGGAGAGGGATAGATATCTATTTAGAGTGAGGAGAGGGAGAGAGCCAATCAGTGGGCCAGAATAATCCCTCTGGAATGTAGCAGCGACGGTCTCAACCCTTTGAGACCGTCTTGCGGAGACCAAGTTGTAAATATACCATCATACCATCAGAGATATTGTAGCTACCATGCTGAAAAAAGCTGAAACAATGCTAAAACTCTCTGTTTTTGCTCAGTTCCATTCGATTCAATTCTTGTTCAGGCCGCTTACGGTGTTCCATAGTTTCCCCAGAACCTTGAACGCCCGACCAGTAGTTGTGAAGTTGTCGTTAAATATTTATAATAAATTAATAAATCTCCTCTATCTCTTCCGCTCGATGGTTGCTTTTCAAACCCACTTTGCTGAAACAGTGTATTTTCTTGTATCGCAGATAAAAATATCCAAAGATTTACTAGGAAGAGAACTAGTAGATCTTGTGAAAGAATCAGATCGTGAAAGAAGAAGTACGCTTACCTTTTACACTAAAAGACTAGAGACCTACCCAGTGATATAAGTATAACCTAGTAAGATGGTCAAAGCAGATTGCCCTGCTTGACCAGTATTGAAGGAACCAACACGGAAGACCGGGATGGGCTCAATGGAAACATTCTTTTTTCCCCCTTTTTTCAATCCCTCTACTTTTTGGTCTCATCCTTTTCAGGTTACAATTCTCAGCTTCAAGGTTAGAGGGGGAAGCATGGCATCATGCTTTGCATGACGGAGCTAAGTAATAACCCGGACGCCAACGAAAGCTATCGGTTTTAACCTTTCCAACCTGAATTTATTACCTTAAAACGTCACTGGGCTCCGTGGAACTAAGACGTAATAAATTCGCTTCAATGGATGGAATACCACAAACTAACTAGAAGTGTCTTACTAAAGTTAGAGAAAGTCGAGAAAGTACGTAGGCCTATTTGCCTCGGCGGCGGTACGGCTCCAATCATATATCTATTCACACAAACTTGATAAATACTTCTTTTAAATGTTTTACGTTTTGATTCTTTTACGTATTTTGAATTAAACAGGACACCATCGTAGCGAATGGAATATAGTGGGACCATTGAAGTTGTTATTCAATCTGTATCAAACAAGTAAGTAGACATGAACTTCCTTATCATTTTTGATGTTTTACCCCCTATATTAACTTGAACAGCTTGTTTTAGCCATATATAGCTATTTCTTTTGTTCAGCTGATATAGCTAAACTACTTACTTCTGAGAAACTTACTTACTTCTGAGAAAAACTTAGAAAAAAAATGTTGATAGTGAAGTTCACAGACAGAATATACAGCCATAAGAACATTTGTAGGAGGAACGTTCTCGTGAAGAAGAACGTCAAAATACGAAGGTAAAGGTAAATGGTTAAAGTAGGAAATGCTAAGTTACTCGCATTTACGACTCTACTACTGGCAGAAAACTTCTTCATAAGAACTAACATATCAAGAATATTTCCTAGACGATAATGAGAGCATGTTTGGAATACATCAGATTATTTTTCAAGTTGGTAACGTGTGCATAGTAAGCGCATCTTTAGCAGTACCAGACTTACTGGATGCTATAAAAGTATTCATTTGGAAGCAGCCTTGATGAGATTGCTGGTAGAAAATGTCAGTTTCTTTTATTTGTAACAATAAATGGATGTTTATTAGAGGAATTTTGAAATCAGCACACTATTTAAAAAAGGTTTTCTATTTCTATTTCCCCATTATCGTACAGCGATGTCGTTCCTGTCTAACATCACGGCTGCCTTTATGCTTATGTTAGAAAAAAACTTTGCGACATCACATTTCTAGCATCAGACCGAATACTCCAGAAAAGTCAATAGCAGCATACCGCTTCATGTTCAGTACCGGTTTTACCAAAAGAGAGGTGGAGGGACGCCTCATCTTTGTTCTTTACCTGTACCGTATCTTTTTTTTTGTTACAGTTTGGGGACCATTTAAAAAATTTAAAATGTTGTATCTCGACTAGGCGCCAAAATAAGAAAACATAGCCCTGTTCGCAAGGCAGCTGCAGTATCCAGTCGGAAAATTTCCCTAAAGCCGTTCTATGTCTTTGGAAAAATACACATATTTGGTAGGCTATAGTATTTTTTTGTTTGTTTCATTGTAATATATATACTGTATATATGGTGCATACATAAAGAAAAAAAAAGAAAAGAAAAGAAAATCGCAGTTATGATCGTAGCTTAGGTTAAGTTAGCATGCTCGTAAATTAAGTTAACTTAATTAAATATACTTACACTACATTTACGGTAGTGTAAGGTGAAAGGTTGAAGTAGATGGAGAAGCTCAAATAAGGTAAATCATGCCTTGGCTCACAAGGAACACCAAAAATAGCTTTTATTGTAAGGAAAAACGAAAATCAACAGCCAGCACACTACAGCACATGATACACAGGAGCGGCCAAAACTAATTTAGAACTAGTATATAATTTTTAAACTAGTATATCTACACAATTTAGGGGAAAAAACATGTCCAGAGTTTCTGGTAAAATGACTTTTATTATGCATTCAAGTGCGTAACAATTTTTTTACTATGCTTTATCTGCTGTCATCAGTAACATGCCCTCGTCCAAAATGACTAAGTCTACTCTTTTTTCTTCTTTCACGGAGCCAGCACATACTAAAAAGATGAATAAAGGAAAGTAAAAGAACAACAAAAAACTTTCGGTGAAAATCTTTGCACCGGTTACTGGTTATCGTGATTTGGAGAAGTTTTTACAGATTAGTGGGACCAGCGATTGAAAAAGGTTTCCGCAAAAATTACTGAGTTTCAAGTGATATAGAACATGTTGATTACTGTATCACAATTAATGGAGACATATCAGAGTATGATGCTTAGGTATACTGAAAACATAAAAAAAAAAACCCAGCAAATAGTATCTGTGAATGTAATATTTTTTAAAGCTGTTGCATGAGACAAAAGATTCAAGGACTGAATTGCGTAAAATTGCATTTTCTTTTGCTATAGCCAGCAATATTCTGAATTTTTTTTTATCTTAGATGGCGCTAGCGCTTCCCCTTCTGCCTGTGAGACTTGTAGAGAAGTAAGGGAACCACACAAGCATAAAGGAACCCTTCATTCGTCTTTCTGTTTTCAGTCGGGTGTAGGTTGCAAACGGTTTCATAAGTCGGCTAAAAAGTCTATGCAGAGCCCGTACGGCTTTAGGTATTTGTTTGTGAAAACACAAATGGATTCCTAATGCCGTAATGCTGGTCACATTGACTTTCCGTTTCCTCATATTCGTAAGCGCTGTGACGAAAGAAAGCTAAAGGTAAAGAAAAGCAGATTTGTTAGCAAGATTTGTAGTGTAACGATTAGCGATACAGGACTGAGCTTGACTACCAAGAATATCGGTTCCAACGACTATTGTTGATGGTAGACTCGCTGCCCTGCCATTCTCGGCTGTTTATATAAGCGGATGTTTAAGCTTTGCGTTTAGCACAAACTGGGCCGTTTTCATAGTGCTTCATTCGCCAATTTTCTTCCTTCTTCTTATCATTTTTGTTGCTCGCTTGTACCTTTTTGAAAAGCTCGAATGGATCGTCTGCGGTGCTGTATAGTTTCTTCATCCTCAATAAACGGACTATCAGCGCTGTTGGTATCGACTAAGGGCTCCATTGTCTTCGTTACGTTGCTAGTCGACAAAGACGGTCTTGCTTGATGACGGTGATGTGTTGTATTCGTTGAGGATAAGGAGTGACTGGCTGCTTAAATAAATGTACCTTCATTAGAGTGGTAGAGGCGACAACAGATAACATTGAAATGTTGTCAGATGGTGAAGTACGGTGTCAAACAGGACGATGAATTCGGGTAGTTTGGCGCGAGATATACAGTACCCTCCCAAAATAATCAACACTTCCCCGTTTTTCGCCCTTTATAACATGGGCTCTTATGGAGAAACGTCTCCTTAGTTTTTATTTTTTTACTCATTTCCCCTTAGAGTTAAATTTAAAAAAAAAATTCAGCTTACTCATTGATGAGTTTGCTTTAGAATGATGTGTGGCGCAATAATATAACGGTAATCCCCTGAACGGTTTTTATGCGTTCAGGTGTTGATAATTTTTCCCTTTTCCCCGGTTTGCGCCGCCATTAATTTAGTACTGGTTACCCCAAAAAAACCCTTTTTTTATTTTATTCATAGCTGCTTAACGGAGAATCACACTAACTTCTAGTTTGATTCGTCGTAATCAGCGTAAGTTAAATTTTTTATTCTTATAATTAAATATTTTTTTTTGTTACATTAACCCCATTCTAAAAATACTTAAATAGGGGCAAAATTTTTTTTCAGATAAACATGGAGGTTATGTATGGGTAACTTGTGGTACACGGCTGTTGTTTGTATAAAACAAGCTGTTTTAAATTCAAAAAACCAAAACAAAACAGCTATAGCAAATAGCCCAGCAAACGTCACTGCCTTGAATATGGCATTCAAGGAAAATATAATTATGGAAGGGAATACAAATATAAAGAGCGCTGTAACATGCGCCTCTAGTGGGAACAAAGGTAATCTCTACCCGAGTTACCCATACATAACCTCCATGTTTATCTGAAAAAAAATTTTGCCCCTATTTAAGTATTTTTAGAATGGGGTTAATGTAACAAAAAAAATATTTAATTATAAGAATAAAAATTTAACTTACGCTGATTACGACGAATCAAACTAGAAGTTAGTGTGATTCTCCGTTAAGCAGCTATGAATAAAATAAAAAAGGGTTTTTTTGGGGTAACCAGTACTAAATTAATGGCGGCGCAAACCGGAGAAAAGGGAAAAATTATCAACACCTGAACGCATAAAAACCGTTCAGGGGATTACCGTTATATTATTGCGCCACACATCATTCTAAAGCAAACTCATCAATGAGTAAGCTGAATTTTTTTTTAAAATTTAACTCTAAGGGGAAATGAGTAAAAAAATAAAAACTAAGGAGACGTTTCTCCATAAGAGCCCATGTTATAAAGGGCGAAAAACGGGGAAGTGTTGATTATTTTGGGAGGGTACTGTAAGAGTTGGAATGAAAGTGTAAAGAGATAATGGGTTTATTCGTTCTTCCCTTGGTAGCGAATGCTCCTTTTTCCCTTTTTTGTTTTAAACTAACCCCCCCCCCCACCAAAAAAGCGAACGGTTTTTTTTTTCAGTGCGAGTGAAGGAAGGAGGAAAGAAAATAAAATAAATGTTGAGAATAAAAAAAAATCTTTTTCACAGGTTTCAAAAATTGACCGCTAGGTGTCAGTTACTGTTGCTATTTACTATTTTATACAGATTGTTGAAAGTGAAAGTAAAATTTGTCCCCAGGCATTGTATATACAGGTATTTTTATTTATATATATGTGAAACGAGATCATGGGTTTATTCATTCTTCACTTTACGGAATAATCAAATTTAAAGCCGTTTAAAATAAATAACAGAGACAGCTGATCCACAATGCAAATGTATTAGTTACTATGTCTAAGTCTACAATTATAATTTAGATGAGGTGTGACATACCAATTGGGAACAGTTGAACAACGTGAGACAGAATATCCAATTCACTGAATTAAGATAACTGAACTGAACTGATACCTTAAAACAGAGTCGTTAGGTCACAGAGCTCAGAAGGGAACCGGGATGGAACCGGAAAGGAAACTAAGAAAAAAGGAACTCGTCGGGAGCCCGAAAGGAACTGACTTTGAGAGGAAAATCACGGCCTTTTTATATGGAAAAGATGCGGCCGTAACCCGAATAAAGCAAACAATAGGGAAATAAGGCTCCGTGCAAAAGAGACCCTGACTCGAGTTGACAGTTTTGTCAACTCATTTAAGTCGAATGTTAGGGAGGTTAAGAAGTACCCATCCGCTAGGATGAGTCATGGAGGGGGGAGAAGAATTATAGTTTTAGGCCGTAAAATTTACGGGAGATAGCGAGAGTTTGAGATATAAATTAGTATTTAATAGTCCTGCGTTAAAGCCACCCCCGAACTGTGGTGACAGTTCGGACAGGTCACTTAACTAGGGTTTAAGTGAATAATTAGTAAAAATATTTCTAAATCTAAGGGTTATTTATGCATTGTGATCTTAATCTAAAAAGGGGTTGAATATTCTGGCGTACGTGGTACAGGTGCAAGAATATTCTAGGCGTAAGAACAGGTAGGAAGATGTTCTGGAAGTTTTCGGCTAGACGAGGGTGCTTCCGTGTTAGTCGGCTGATGTAAGAATATGTCTTCGGGTGGTGCAGGTGTCTTTTGGGAAGTCGATGGGAAATATGTCCGTTCTGTTGCTGCTTGCAGTCTTATGGTGGGTTCAAGTGGAGGCTGTGTGACGATGGATGTGGGGGAGATAAAGTGAAGAAGCCATGATTGAATAATGGGAATTCTGTTACAACTGCTAGACCAATGAAGAACATGATGATCTTGAATGTTTCCCACCAGCTCATATGTTCCCAGCCGTTTGTAAACGGTTTTTTTGTTTGTTCGTATTATGGAATGAATAAATTACAAGGTAATAATATGGAGGTTGTATTGTTTTTAATTCTGTAGAGTTGAAAAGACAAGAAAAATGGAGGTATGGTGCTCCTACTGCTTGAACCATTGTAGGCACACGCTTACCAATCCAAGCAGTAGACCCATACCGATAAAGAAAATTTTTAAGGCCTCAGTCTTCTCTTTGTTCTCGTACCAGAATTGGCATTAAAGCTTGCGCTCCAAATCCGCTTCTGAATCCCAGTAATTTGGTTCGGTCGTGGAACCAAAACGACTAGGAAGAGGAAAAAATATCCCGTTAGCGCAGCTAACGATTTTTTCTTTCATTAGATTAAGTGAAGTTTCTTCTTGTTTTGCTTTAGCCTCAGCTTCTTCGGAAGCTTTGGCTATTGCCTCTTTCTGTGCTATCGCTTCTTTTTCCCTCTGTTCCTCTAAGCTAACCATACAAAAAAATGACAAATAAAACAAAATATATTTGGGAAAAATTAATTATTTCTCGTGTTACTTACTCCTTGCATGCTTTGATATAAACCGGGTCATCAGGATCTAAATCCTGATAACGTGGGTGTCCAAAGTAAATTAGAGGCCAGGGTGTACCCTGACGCGAATTTTGGTGAATGAGGGACTCTTCTAAATAGGAATCCCAATCGTTATTCGAGAACGAACCGATCAGGTTCAGTTCTTCACTTGATATCGATTCTATATCGGGGTAGTTATCGTCCATAGTGGAAAGAATGGACTGACTTTTCGATGCTAACTGCCTCTTTATATAGTCCTAGCTTCCCCTGGATTAGGCCACGTGTTGGTGGGCCTAGAAAAAAAATAGGGTGGCTTGGGTTTTCATAATCATGAGATCTTCCTTTTTTTTTTTTTTAATTTTTTATTACTTTTAGTTTTATTTAGTTTTGTTTCTACATTTAATTTTGTTTTGTTTTGTTTTGTTTGCAAGAACATCAGACTCTATTATTCCTCTATTAGCCTTTGAGGTTTCTTTACAATCCTTTTACTGCGTGCTTGTTGGACGGTAAAAGTGGGATCAGTTGTTACGATAGTAAGGTCAGGCTGGGAAGTTAGAAGAGTTATTTCTAAAGTGTCATTTTCTGGTTTGTCTTCGTTTAGAGGTTCTGTGACGATTGTATCGTTACCCGCCGGTTGCAGATCAATATCGGTCTTTGGGGACTGAAGAGGGTCTGCATTATCTTCTGTTAAGGGTATATTGTCTCTATGTTCTAGAGTTGTGTCACTCTCGAGATCTAGCTCAGGCAAAAAATTGTCTGATGCCGTATCCCAGTCGTTCGGTTCCGTCGTGGAACCGAAACGGCTAGGTAAGGGAAAAAATTTCCCTTTAGCATATCTGATGATTTCGCCTTTCTTTTTTTCTAGGATTGCATCTTCTCTTTTCGATTTAGCCAAAGCTTCTTCGTAAGCTTCGGCTACTTCTTCTTTTTCGGCGATGGCCTGTTTCTCCTGCTTTTCTTTTAGGCTACGCTCCCCCTCAAGGAACAAAAAAGAATGTGTTTTTTTTTTTTTTTTTTTGTTAGGTGAGAAAAATAAATAAAAACAAATGAATAAATAAATAAAAATAATAAGGGCGATCTAGGTTACTTACTCCCTACAGGCAGCTATATACACCGGATCATCAGGATCTACATCCTGATAACGCGGGTCCGAACGAGATGAGCTGCCAGGGGGTTTGCTGACGCGAATACGGTCTTATCAGAGATTCTTCGTAGTAGGAGTCCCAATCAGTGTTCCAATAATCTGATTGAGCTCCTCACTCGAGATTGACTCTTCGTCTGAAAAGTTGGTTTCCATTTTACGAAAAGCAAAATAGACTGGCTTTTTTTTGTGATGCTTGCTGCTTATATAGCCCTAGCTTTCCCTGGTTTAGGCCACGTATTGGTGTGCATCTTAAAAAAAAAGCGTGGCTTGGTTTTTCGTAATCATAAGATCTTTGCGCCTAATTTTATTACTTTAGTTTAATTTTGTTTTATTCTTATATTTTTACTACATATTGTTACACTTGGGGGTGATGTGTAACACGAGTGTATTAGGACGTCCACACTGTAAGACGTCAAGTAAGAACATTACATTCAAGAGACACTACACCACCTATTTATGGTAGGTGAACAGCAAGGTTGAATCATCGAGTGCTTTCGCCCTTGCTGTTTCTACGAACAATCGAAATAACCCGTATGACTTATTACTGAGCAAGGTCGGTTGTACGAGTACATCCGCCCTTGCTTGTTTCTACAAAAGAAGAAGATACCCTTAACCATTTACTACAAAGCAAGGCCGAACGTTCGAGTACATTCGCCCTTGCTTGTTTCCCCGAAGCGTTAGAGAAGGTGCAAGCGTCCTGTGATGCTACCGCAACATTCAGACAAAACAAGGTCGAATGTACTCGTACATTCGCCCTTGCTTGTTTCCAAGAAGGAGGTGAGTGTAGGGTGTGTCTCACGCGTATGTCACGTGATCTCCACGTGACAGATCCCCCCTCGTGAAGGCGGTCGCCCCCGACTGCTTGATAAAAATAAAACCCCCAGAACGGTAACCCCCAAAAAGTATTAAAACCCTAAATCAGAAAACCCAACACACCAAAATAAAGAACAAACCAAAAAATCCCGAAAACAAAAAATTCCAAACGAACACCCCAAAAGAAGCATTCAAAAAAAAAAAAAAAGGAAATGTCGTGTCAAACCTCCGCCACCTGTTCGAGGTGCGATAGGAAGTGATCGTCTTGAACATCTAATTGTTCGTGGGCCCTCATACGGCCTCTCAGCCAAACAGTTTGGTAACTGAGATAAGTTGTTGCCACCACTAGTAATAGTAACATGATCAGAAGTTCAAACGGATATCTTGGCTCCGACAGCTGAAATTCTTCGGTCGTCTTCTTCATTAACTCTTGAATCTGGAATCCTGTCATTTCAGACGACGCACGAGCGCCGTCGTTTCGGTGCAGTAGGTCGCTGATGAAATTAATTGATGTGGCATTCGCCTTCGGGAGCTCAATGATTGCGACCGATTTGAACGTTGTTACATTAAACCCCACTGCGGCCAGCGTGGGTGCCACCAGAGGATCTAACGAGGCCTCCAATCGTCCGTCTAAACTGGCGGGGAAGACCCAGTCTTCCGTTCGAGCCGTACATCCAGGAGGGACATCAAAAATCCCAAACGGAGGCAGCAACAGTGATTGCGGGGGCCCTTGGCTGCTACCGATCGGACATGAGAACACCACCTCATGAGCTGTAACGGCTGAGAACACCCAGCGATTCTCTCCAAGATAAGCTACTTCGGATCCTTTCCATTCTTTAAATTGTTGTCTGCATTGCGTTAGCTTACGGTTGGCGTCATTGGTGAATAACGAAATCGCACAGGATTTCCGTGCTCCCCGTTTTCCTAAACCTGTATGAAAATTACAAATTAATCGTTCCAATTGTTTGCAACCCCGAACGTCGGCAGTCGAAAGTTCAATAAAAGTCTCCAAATCTGTGGAAACGGCCAGAAAATTCGGTAGGTCCCCGATCGCCACTCCATGGGTGCCATTGTCTGTTGCTCGTGGTAAACTGAAAATTTCCAACAGGGTATACTGCTGTGCGTGATCGTAGATCGGAATTTTGATAAAGAGACGAAAACGTCCCTCCACCGCTGCCACCGTCACCATAGCTTCACGATAGGTCACCCATAATTCTTCACTCGATACTGCCCAACCCAAGGGTAGTTGTCGATTAACTGCTTTCAACACCGAAGCCATTTGAGCAGGTGGAAATATCTGAGGCGCTAATCGGCCGTTTGCCAAGAGGGCCAACCCTTCGTCAAGAGCGTCTGCCAAGTCTCGAAGCCACTGCAGGCTCGCTTCCATCGACTCGAATGCTGTGTCTAGATTGATGAAAAAATCGAAATACTCGATCATGTAAGCTTGACGCTCTGCCATTCGTCCAAGCAAATTTTTGTAATTCTTTGTTAGTTCCGCCGTTTGCCCTTCCAACTCCTGGATCAACTTGGTATTTGTCCGGATCTCCCAAAGTGATTCGTTCACTACAGTTGCCTGCTGGTCCATCAAATGGACTATTTCATTTTCCCGGTGTGTAAGGCCGGTGATCTTCTTATTCAATCCAGCGAGATCAGCCTGGGTGGCTACTCCGAACAGCCACTTTAACGCTGATCCGCCGCCATCGATCACCGCTCGACGTTGTTTGGAAGGAGAACCAATGGCGTCCCGAAAAATTGCTAGTCGATGTTCGGATTGATTTAATTCACGTTCAAACCAATGACACTTGACATCAAGTTTTTTGGCCGCCGATGCACCTTGTTGATTTCCTGTTTTACGGCATTTAACGGCCATGTCCGCGTATTCCTTCAGCCTCACTTTCAATGTCTGAACCACTGCCTCTGCCGGTCGTATATCGAGGTCTGTTATGACTGTCCAGAATGATTCTCCGAACGCGACACCCGGCTTTTCATTGAAAATCACGGTGTCTCGGACAAGCAACGCATCTACCTTGACTGACCCGAGAAAGGCCAATACACAAATTGTGTAAGGCAGCAACAAAGCGAGGTAACGATTCGGTCGACCAGCTCGACGAGCCGGCTGTATTCTTGTGGGGAGGCGGGCCGGCCTGCTTGCTGTCTCTGGCTGACGAACTCCCCCAGATGACGGTACTGGATGGACGCTGTTGTCGGATAAAACTGCAGCCCTCTCACCGTGGTTTCCATTATCCGTACCCGTCTCCCGATGAATCCTCACAGGTGGTTGAGGGGCGTTTGGTAGAGGTGTCTCACGTGTCGCCTCTGTGGATTCCGTATTCAAATTTGGACCTCGTTCGACCAAGTCGTGAAAAAGTTTCATCTTTATGACGTGCACAATCTCCGATTTTCTTGATCCGGAACTTAACTTCACTTCGTAGTTCACGGGAGTTGTCTGTCGGATCACTTTGAACGGTCCTTGCCAGCGATGAAGCAATTTTTCTGCTCGTTTTACTTTTCGAAAGGGTTTGTACACCAGGACTTGGTCTCCTACTTGAAATTGAAGCTCTCTGTGTCGACTGTCATACTCTCGTCGCTGGTTGTCCTGGGCGACTCCCAATCGCGTGTGCACCAATGCTCGAACCTTCGCCAATTCGGTCACAACCTGGGTTGCATAATCCGGAGCCGTTCCCGACGTAACCAGCCGAGGGTTGGCATCCGCACCTAATTCCAAATCAATAGGTAACATTGGTTCACGCCCGTAAAGCAAAAAAAAAATGGTGAATATCCCGTAGATTCCTGCCGCGCCGTGTTGTAAGCAAAACACACGTAAGGTAATGCCTCGTCCCAGTCTCTATGGTCCACGCTGACATACATTGAGAGCATAGCCGCCAAGGTGTGATTCATTCGCTCAACCAATCCGTTTGCCTGTGGATGGTAACTTGACGTTGTCTTGTGGTTGGTTCCAAGATTCTTCATGACTTCTTGGGTAAGCTCAGCTATAAAACATTTCCCTTGATCCGAAATGATGGATTCCGGTGCTCCATGACGCAGCACAATTTGTTCAACGAAAAATGTTGCCACCATATCCGCCTTTCCGTTGGGCATGGCCCGTAGTTCCACCCACTTCGTTAAGTAGTCAACAGCAACGATGATCATCTTATTTCCGGTGTTGGACATGGGAAACGGACCTAAGAGGTCGATTCCCACCTTTTGAAATGGACGTGCCACCTGAATACACTGCAGGAAACCGGCTGGCCGTTTGTTCACTCCTTTTCGACCCTGGCAATTAGGACATGATTGCACATAATTCGTAACATCAATCGCCAAACGCTCCCAAAAGAATCGATTAGCAATTTTCGTTAGGGTGCGTCGAACTCCCATATGCCCTGATATCAAGTCGTCATGGTATGCCTTTCCGACGCGTTCCCGAAAGGAACGTGGGACGCACAGGCGACGATACTGTTTACCGTTTTTAATGGTCTGTAAGCATAGTCGCCCATTGAATAGACAGAAGTTTTTTAACGTTGCACGACCTGCTTCCAACTGGTCCATCAGATGACGCCACCGCGGGACCCGACGCTGCTCCGCAACGAATTCTTCCTCCGGTCCAAAATCCACCGATCTGCCACTCCCCACAAGTCCAATGGCCACACAGCGATCTTCTTCTTGGTCTTCGGTCACGGGTAAAGGGCATCGCGAGAGGCAATCTGCGTTGTCATGGAGTTTTCCGCTTCTATACCGGATTTCGATGTCATACTCCTGTATCGACAATCTCCAACGGGCTAGCCGTCCAGCGAGATCTCGTTTGGTTAACAACCAACACAGCGCCTGGTGGTCTGTAACTACCACGATCTTGCATCCCCATACATAACCTTTAAATTTTTTTAAGGCCCAAACCAAGGCCAGGCATTCTTTCTCGGTGATGCTGTAGTTTATTTCGGAGCTGCTTAACAGGCGGCTGGCATAGGCCAACGGATGTTCTTGCCCTTCCACTCGTTGTGCCAATACCGCACCAATGCCGTAGCCACAGGCATCGGGAATGATTTCCATTGGTAGGTCATAATTCGGATGAGCCAGGACTGGGGCTGCAAGCAGCGCTTGCTTCAGTGTGTTGAAGCTGGACTCCTGGTCAGGACCCCAATCAAACACTGCATCATTTTTGGTTAACAAAATTAACGGGCGTGCAATTATAGAAAAATCTTTGATGTGTAGACGATAATAAGAGCACAGGCCAAGATAGCTCTGTACTTTCTTCACTTTAAGAGCCACCGTCTTTCCTTCGTTGCACGGTGGGAACTCCTTTACCGCTGCTAATTTGTCCGGGTCTGGACGAATACCATCCGCATCCACTACATGACCTAATACTTTCAAACTGGTTTCCGCAAAATGACATTTGGACACCTTCAACTTAAGGCCCGCTTTCTTTAAACTCTCCAATACCAACCTTAGTCGTTCGACCTGGAGGTCGATTGTTGCCGAGTACACTATAACATCATCCAAGTAGACGAGGCACGCTGTCCATCGAAGTCCGGCCAGTATAATATCCATGGACCGGTGGAATGAACTGGGACCGTTCGATAGGCCAAATGGGAGTACCTTGAACTGGTACAACCCATCAGCCGTAATGAAGGCAGTCTTGTGACGGTCCTCGTCTCTCACCGGAATCTGATGATATCCGGCTTGTAAGTCGAGGATGGAAAAAAATTCTGCTCCTTCCAATCGACTCAGCACATCCGCAATTCTTGGTAGAGGATAAACATCCCGTACCGTGACTGAATTCAGCTTTCTGTAATCGACACAGAATCTCCATGTTCCATCCTTCTTTCTGATTAGCACCACCGGTGCTGACCACGAGCTGTCCGAAATTTCGATAATTCCCGCCTCTTCCAAACTTTTTACTTGTTCGTTCACGATGGTTCTAGCCTTCCACGCGCTGGCATACGGGGCCTGATGGATTGGCGGGGAATCTCCCGTTTCAATGTTATGTTCGGATATGTTGCAGCGGCCTACTTCCGAAGCGTTTGCCGCAAAACATTCCAAATTTTCTTCTAGCAATTGGAACATTTTTTCACGTTTGTCTTTCGGAATGCCATGATTGACTTGTTTTTTGAGGTGGTCTATGAGTGTCCTCCGCTGATTCACTTCTTCCTATGTTGGTGGTCTGGTCATTGGGGAGTTCTCTTCTTTTGTCGTTAGGCCACAGCTCAGCACTTCACTTCTCCGTCGTAGCCACTGATGACTCCCAATGTCGTCCCCTTTGGAATCCACACGCTAGTCGACGTTAAATTGGCCAACGGGGTGAAATCCACTTTGGCTGCCAGTATCGCGTGTCCCACCGACACTCCTTTGGTTTGTAGAAGTTTTCCTGATGGTTCGAAACAAAAGTTCTCCGCCTGTAAAGCTGGCGCTACTGTCATCACATTGGCCACTGAGAAAGAAGGGATTGTTACATCAGCGTTGGTAATCAATTTAACCGACCGTGTTTGGTGATCTGTCCGCTGCGATGTAATGGCTGCAAGAGGCTGATCTCCAAAAGTAATTGAGGCCTTCGGCTCTCGATAATCGATTTGTACTTTGCCATACTGTTTCAGGAAATCATTGCCCAAAATCAAATCAATTCCATCCATCCCAAATACCACCGCTTCGCCAGTTGCTGTTCCCATTTCGTGGTTGACCGAAATGGTGGCTGCTCCCATCAACGTTGCTTGTTCTCCATTAGCCATCACCACCCGCGGTCCGTCCCATGGACGCAGCACGAACTGGGATGCACGTAGCAGCTCCGGTGATATAACTGTCAGTGCTGCCCCTGTGTCGACGACTGCCATTACTTGCCGTGTTCCACAAGTGACTTCTTCTCTGATCAGCTTGCTGAAATCTAGTCTAAGGATAGGTTGCTCCTTTATCTCCTCCTGTGTTGATGAATCTGCAGTCGTCTCGGCTAGCTGGGACACGATGTTGATTGGCGCGGGAGGACCCAACGGCCCTCTCTGTGGGCCAGGAGGACCTGAGTAGGATCGTTGTCGGAAACGAGCAGATTGCGGATTTTCCCAACAATTCCGGGCCATGTGCCCCGTTCCGTTACAACAGTAACATTTGAGTACTCCGTTATTGTTTCTGTAGATTCTCTCCGACTCTCCCCACGTAACTGTCTTCTCGTTTCCTGGTCTCTTCGGAGGTGGAGTTGCTTGAATCTTCAAACTTTCTACCGCACCTTGCAGTTCTTTAATTACTTTCCATAATTCCGTATCAGCCACAGTTGGAGCTGGTTTTGGAAGGGTCCGAATGAAATCAATTGGAACATCCGCCACTCTGGATGCTGCCACCCCGAGCACCGCGTCCGGCCAGTTTCGTCTATTGGCCAAGAGCTTGGCATCAGTAAACCGTTTTGCCGCCTCTAAAAATTCTTCGCCTGTTTTGGGTTGTAACGGGTACAATTTTTCGACCAACGAGGGCCGTAATCCCCCAAAAAGATAGTCGACTTTGGTGGCTTCCGCCATTGTTGGATCCACCACCCTACAAAGATCAATAACATCGTAATAGTAGTTAGTTTTCGCTTCTTCGATACCTTGAACCCGGTTCCGCAAGCGTGTTTCCTGGAACAGCTTGTAGTTTTGTTGCTGAAATTCTTTCAAAAACAGTGTTCTGACTCCAGTTACTGCCGGAAGATCAGCTGCGTTGAGGCCAACCCCCGGTCGTATGGGTAAATCACGCCACTCCGTCGGAAGTGTGGAGCACAGGTACCATTTTCTTGCCGCTCATCCAGAAACATGCTGAAATTCGCCCTTAGCTCCGTATCGCCCCATTGATTGTACGCTCCCGTTGACTCGTAACGCTCAAGCCAGTCGAAGGCGTCATCTTCCGGCGTTGCCTTAAAGACCTTGGGACTCAAAAACTTTATCTGAGGAGGCCTAATGCCAGTACCTGAATCACTATCGGTATCTGCAAATAACTGCTCCTCGTCAGTGCTATCCCCGTTTTCCTCTTCTTCGCTTTCTTCGCTACTTTCGTGTGCGTCGTCAATACTCTTGTCTACGTTAGATTCTTCAAGATCTTTCACAGTACTCTCCAACTCGTCGTCTTCACTTTTTTCGCTACCTTCTTTAACTGCCTCAATACTCTTGTCTACGTAAGATTCTTCAAGATCTTTCGCAGTACTCTCCAACCTTTTTTCAGCCTGGATTATCCACTGCCCACTTCCCACTACGTCCTCTGTGCTGTCCGGCTCAACAGTTTTTCCTTCCAGATGCTGTTCCGGTACCGGGTGCGTAGATGGAGGCAAAGGGTGTAAACGTCTGCTCGGATCCCTTGGACAACTAGGCCAACGTCGATTCGATGACTTTCTCATTTACCTCCGGCAAAAAAAATGATTAATGTCTCTCTGCATCACAATACCTCAAAATCTTGTCACAGCAATAAACGATTTCCTTGAGAGAAAGCTAATAGAAACCAAAATAGTCTTACCCACTGTCAGCCGAAAACATGGCTCCGTATCCAACAATTTAAGGTTTGGCACAACCCGTTGGTTAAACCGCTTGTGGTAGAGCCCCTAAACGATTTTCGCCTCTGACAATGAATAATACTATAAGATAAACTTCCTTGCCTTGTCTCCTTAGTAATGCTGCATCTCCACCATTTGTTACACTTGGGGGTGATGTGTAACACGAGTGTATTAGGACGTCCACACTGTAAGACGTCAAGTAAGAACATTACATTCAAGAGACACTACACCGCCTATTTATGGTAGGTGAACAGCAAGGTTGAATCATCGAGTGCTTTCGCCCTTGCTGTTTCTACGAACAATCGAAATAACCCGTATGACTTATTACTGAGCAAGGTCGGTTGTACGAGTACATCCGCCCTTGCTTGTTTCTACAAAAGAAGAAGATACCCTTAACCATTTACTACAAAGCAAGGCCGAACGTTCGAGTACATTCGCCCTTGCTTGTTTCCCCGAAGCGTTAGAGAAGGTGCAAGCGTCCTGTGATGCTACCGCAACATTCAGACAAAACAAGGTCGAATGTACTCGTACATTCGCCCTTGCTTGTTTCCAAGAAGGAGGTGAGTGTAGGGTGTGTCTCACGCGTATGTCACGTGATCTCCACGTGACAATATTCTTTTTTTTTTTTTTTTTTGTTCTTGTAGTGTTGGCAAGAACATGTAAAGCGAGAGAGCTATAAATATTTACAGACTCTACTCGTATTCCTCTATTAGCCTACGAGTTTTCTTTACAATCCTTTTATTTTTTGCTTGTTGGGCGGTCAGAGTTGGATTAGTTGCTACGATAGCAAAGTCGGGCTGGAAAATTGGGGGGGTTATTTCTAATGTGTCATTTTCTGGTTTGTCTCCGTTTAGACGTTCTGTGGCGATTGTATCGTCATTTGCCTGTTGCAGATCGCTATCTGTCTTTGAGAGTTGAGAAGTGTCCATATTACCCTCCGCTAGAGGTCTATTGTCTCTGTTTTCTAGAGTTGTGTCACTCTCGAGATCTATCTCGGGCAAAAGATTTTCTTGTTCGATGTCAGGGCAAAATTCATCTCGCCATATCATGCTGTCGAACATGGGACGGAGTCGGTTGACATGGACTCGTCTTGGCATGAAGGAGTTATCGGTGATGTCGACCGTTTTATTATCGTACAGTTTAATTACTCTGTATGGACCTTTATATTTTGAGACGAATTTTCTGCTATCTCCTTGAGGAAGAACTTTTATATCTATCAATACTCGGTTTGTCCGTTACTAGCGGGATTGTACGCTGTCGTTAATAGTTGATCGATTTCTAGTGTTTTACATAAGTGGCGAAAAATTGCCGATGTAAAATTTGTTCCTCTATCGAACACTATTGCTTTTGGTAGACTGTGCCTTTCTACGATTAATTTCATGAAACAATCAGCTGTTGTGACAGCTGTTTGATCAGGGAGAGCTGCTATTTCTGTCTATTTCGAAAAATAATCAGTAATGACCATAATATATTTATTTCCATTTGTTGACGGTGGTGCAAAGGTACCCATAAAATCCATTCCCACCACGTCAAATGGTGCTTTTGCTAGCTCATGAGGGTGTAAGAAAGCGCGTAAAGTAGACTTTGTATTGGCTAAACAAACCTCACAAACTCTACAATATTCTTTAATGTCGGCCCTCATAGATGGCCAATAATAATTGTTTTTAACTTTAAGGTACGTTCTTTGATAGGCAAGATGGCCTGATAAAGGTTCATCGTGAAGTTCTTTCAATACTAATGGACGAAGGAAAAGAGGTAAAACTACCTGAAATTTTACTTCGTTTCTCTTTTTTGTTTTGGTGGAAAAATCTTTACGGTAGAGCACACCGTCGATTACTTGATAAAATTCAATTTCTTTAATCCAAACAGGATTATTAACTTGATGTTCCTCAGTTAATTCGCCGTTATCTAAATAATTTCTAATGTGCATGCAAAGAGGATCTTCTGCTTGTTTTAGACAGATCTCTTTTTGTTTGCCTCTTTCTTGAATGACCACGACTTTTATTCGAGATAAACAGTCTGCGTTTTGATGTACTCGTCCTGGTTTGTATTGTATTCTATAGTTGGTACTTGCTAGTTGTATTGCCCACCGCCCTAGTCTTCCATTATTATCTTTTTGATTTTGTAGCCATTGAAGAGAGCTATGGTCACTGATGACCAGAAAAGGTTCGTCAAGCAGGTAGTGGCGGAAAGATTTTATCGCAAAGATCACTGCGAGGGCTTCTTTTTCTACAGTAGCGTAATTTAATTCTGGTTTTCTGAGTTGTCAACTGGCATATGCAATGACTACTTCATTACCGTCTTGAATTTGAGATAATATCGCTGCAATTCCATAATTACATGCGTCAGTAAAAAGTAAAAATTTCTTACTAAAATCGGGATATGCCAGAATAGGCTTAGTTGTAAGGCATGTTCGAAGGGTCACAAAAGCTACCTGGTCTTCGTCAGTCCAAACAAAAGGTTCTTTTAAAGCTAATTTATGAGTTTTCTTTGTCAGTGGCTGGGCAATAGAACCAAATCCTTTAATAAAGCGTCTATAGTATCCTGCTAGTCCCAAAAAAGATCTGATGTCGTCAGCTGACTTGGGAACTGGATAATTAAGAATCTTCTAAATTTTTCCGGGATCTGGTGCGATGCCTTCTTCTGAAATGATATGGCCTAAATAGTTTACTGAATGTTTGATAAACTGGCATTTTTTGAGTTTAAGTTTAAGGTTTGCGATTTTTAAAAGGTTGAATACTTCGCGTATGTCTTCTAAATGGGCTTCGAATGTGTCTGAAAAAATTATGACATCATCCAAATAAACAAATGCTTTCTTTCCTAAGACGTCTCTTAGAACGTAATTCATTGTTCTTTGAAATGTTGCCGGAGCGTCACACAATCCAAAAGTCATTCTTTTAAATTGGTATAAATTATTTTCTACGATAAATGCCATTTTTTCTTTAGTTGAATCTTCTAGTTCTATCTGCCAGTAGCCAGATGCTAGGTTAAGAATTGTAAAAAACTTTTTCCCGTTTAGTTGGTCGAGCTTGGTATCAATTCTTGGTAAAGGGAATTAATCTTTTACAGTGACGCTGTTTAATTTACGGTAGTCTACGCAAAATCGTAAACTTCCGTCTTTCTTTTCTACGAGTACAACAGGTGCCGCCCAGGGAGAGGTAGATAACTCGGCGATGTCTTTATCCAACATCTCCTTAATTTGTCGTCTTAACTCTTCCTGATGCTTCCTTGCTGCTCGATAGGGTCTAAGTCTGATAGGGCCTCTTCCTTGGGTGTCTATACTATGCTTAATTAAACCGGTATATCCTAATTGAGAATCTGTTGTAGCGAAAATGTCTTTGAAATCGTTTAATAATTTAATTAAAGGTTTTTTATATTGAAATTCTACGTTAGAAATGTAAGTGTCGATTTCCGCTTGTTCTTCATTCGGCATTGTGTCATTTTCATCTTTTACGTCAATTTTTCCAATTAACTGACAAGCTGTTTCGACATTGCCCAATAAAATTCCACGCGGTAAATTAATGATTTTACTTGAAATATTACGAATCAGCAAATTGTATTCCCCTTTATCATTTGTCTCGCCTAAAAATTGATGTACTGTAATTCCTTCCGGTAGCTCTTTGCTAGGAGTAAACAGAAACGGAAAGCCAGGAAGCAATTGATATTGTGACCTACCCATTCTGGCTCTAATGATCGTGCAAGTCAATGGGAACGTCGTCACCTTTTTGACTGAGGTCATTAAATTATTGCTTGAATACAGAGGTGCTCTTCCTGCCTTGTCTCTCGCCAAAAAAATAGTCTTAGTTCACCCACATAGTACGAACTCATGTTTAAAAGCAGCGTCAACGCCTAAAATGCATGCTTCAGAAATTCCGCTTGTAATAATAAATTCTTGTTCAAGTATATATTCTCCATATTGGACAGGTAGCTTAACCTTCCCTAGGGTCTGTAATTTTCTATTCTGTACGTCAAATAAATCTGTGTCGGTCTCAGCACTGGCCAGTTGCATTTCCGACGGTAATAATCTATAAACTTTTTCGTGTAAAAGGCTTCTTGCAGCGCCTGTATCAAACAGCGCATCAAATTGAATCTTATCGATAAAAAGGGAAATACGGGGTGCTGAACTATTTTGAATAATTGTAATGTGAGAAATCTGCCGGGTTTTTCCATAGAAAGAGGTTTGCCTACCAACTGACCCAAAGCTGCAGTTGGTACCTAAGCGTTTCCCTGTCCATGAGATGGAGCAGGAATATTAGGCTTTTGCTGCATTTGTCTATGGATGCTTTCGTTTGCTCTATGTCCTATCTGCTGACAAGAATAGCATTTGAGGGGTTGTCGCATATCTGTATTTTGTTCTCGATTGTTTCTACAATCTCTTTTTACGTGGCCTTTCATGCCACAAGTATGACAGGTAGTCAGATCTGAGCGTGGGGAATATTGAGATGTGAAGAAGGGTCGAGGTGGAGGGTTATTGATCTGGTACCTGTTTGGAGGGTTGCTCACAAAATTGGGAGGTGGAGTATTGTAATTTTGTGGAGTATTGTAATTTTGTCTGTATTGATTGTAACCATTGCTTGTTTGGTATGAATTTGCTTGTCTAATATTACTATTATTGGAAAATCTGGTTCTGTTACGATCACTGTCTTCTATCAATCGAGTCACTGCTTTTTCCAATCTTTCTACCTGGTCTGCGCTAGCAGGTCTCTGGGGGTTTCCATCTTTTTCAGGGAACTTTTGGGGATACCTGGCACCTGTCGCGAGGGCATTTATGGTTTCAGGTAGTTTCTCTATTGCTTTTAAAATCTCAATACTGGTGAAGTTGTTCTCTACTGCGTTAATAAATTCTCTTTTGTCTTTTTCTTCTTTTTCTCCATCCAGACGTAGAGCGTATTTATTGGTTTCGGCAACTAAGGCTTCGTATGTAGTGAAAGGTTTGTAGCGGACTTTGTTTCTAAGAGTTTTGTCTAACCCTTGAAGAAATTTTTGTCGCAGCATTTGGAGTCGTGTTGTTTCATCAGTTTTTGTGTCATCTTCCCCCTTGGGGTATCCATGTTCAAAAATATTTTTGAGGCGGAAACCATAATCAAGAATAGCTTCGCCTGGATGTCGTTTTACTTCTTCAAGTTGGGTTTGGAAAAAGTCTTGATTTTCGTTTCCATGGAAACGTTCTTGTAAGCAGCCGTTTTACTTCTTTATAATCTTGAGTGACGCTTTCTAGGATATTTTGTAGAATATCATGAGCAGAGCCGGCCATTTTGGTCACCAACATATTCATTTTTTCTTTTTCGTTCCAGTTTGACATAGCGATAATATTTTCGAATAGTTTAATCCAGCGGTCAAAACGAGTTGATGGTCCTCCCGTAAAATTTTACAGTTGGATGAGCATAGTTTGCGCGCGTTGTCCTTTTTGTAATTCTTGCAGATCTCCTATCGGGATGACATTTGTCACCAATGAATACTGAAGTGGATTCATTTTTATTGTTTGTTTTCTGTGGAATTGCTTGTTGTTTTCTGTTGGCGTCGATTGCGCGACGGGTGGCACTGGCGGCTTTGTTTTGATTGAAGTTGCGTTAAGTCTCCGCGTGGTGGTGTATGTGGCGTTGTGTGGAATTTGCTGGCTGTCTCGTTTATCTGTAGTTTGTTTTGATTTGTCTCCGCCAGAGGGTGGTTGTGTGTATGCCTGCTGTGCTGTGAGAATGGGGCTGAGGCTTTCGCAGCTGCTTTGACTTGTACTGTGTTGTCGGATGATAACGTTGGCGTTAAAGTGCGCTGGTTTTCTCGTTTGATGAGGACTTTTAGCTGCTGTGCCGTGAATTGTACTGTGTTCAGTATTGCTTCCGGAAGATCCGCTAGGTTTTCCAGGTGTGAGAGGAGATTTAAAATTAGTTGGTGGGTTAGGTCTGGAACGGCTGCAAGGTTGACTAGGCGCCGTGGTAGGGATGGGAGTTGAAGAAAATCGTTGATGAATGTCGTTGAGTGAGCTGTGCAAATTTTTTCTACCAGGCCCAAGGATAGGTGACGGAGAATGCCGTCCCACATAACACAAGGCAGTCCGTCGGATGTCCGACAGATGTCGGGGTCGGATGTTGAGTACATCTTTTTTATATCCTCCGGACAGCCCGATATCCGATTTGGATGTCCTAAAGATGTTTTTTTTTTGGTTTTGACCGCCCTCAACAGCGCCGTCGGACATTCTAAGGATATCCGAACGGGCTTTCATTTGGCTATAAATATGACATGTGTTGGATATCTAATCTTGAAAAAACATAAAGCTACACTAGGATTCGAACTCGTGTCTCCCTCATCACAGTCGAATATTATTCCACTGTGCCAATCTATATATATATTGTGTATCATTTTCGAACAATAACATCGGGGTTGTTATCGGATAGATCGGATCAATCGATAATGTTTTTTGCATTGATGAATCAATTGATTGCAATCCAATTGATTGCAAACCCCAATTGAATTCGGGGAGAAGAATTTTCCACCCTGAGCCACGCCTCGATGGCCCGAAATGAGAAACCCGATTTGCAAAAAAGCGCCCCGATTGGCTCGAGGCCGATCCTTAAATGAAACAATTGAAAATCTTTTTGGCTGTTGGAAGGAGGTCCGTAGAATATAATTTTCGCACATCCATTGCACTTCCAAGGTGATGTTCGGCCATGTTTCGGACATCCGACGGCAGAAATGTGCTATATGGGGTGAGGAATTGGATGCTGTTTCTTCCTGCTGCTCTGCGTCTTCGTTGGAGTCAGCGTCTTGATGAAGTGAGTGTAACGATTGGCTTCGTTCAAAAATTTGAGGGTCGCTGTCTGATTTTTTAATGTGTGCTCCGTGTAATCCGTCAAGCGATCGACAAAGATTTTGATAATTGTTGCTGACAACGTCCGTAAGGGGCGTGTGTGGTCTAACGGTTGATTCAGAAGTGAGTGATTTTCGTCTAGCAAGGGCAATAGGTTGGGCAATGGTTTTAACGGTTTCGGGTCTGATAGTTGGGGATAATTGCTGATTGATTTTAATTGCGCTATCAGATAATTTTGTTCGTGAACCGGTAAAATTTGCTTGGATTGTAAGGCTTTCTTGAGTGCAAATAGGGCTAGCCGTAAATGTTCTACAGGTAATGGGGAATGCGGTTGGTAATTGACAGGGTGGGTTAATGACGGCGCGTGCTTCATATATATCTGTAGTATCGTACGCGTTGATGTTCATTTAATGAGCTAAGCAAAGTGATGTCAAAATTAAAGTTGCTAGAATTAGGCGAGGGTAAAGGTTACTGAATTTCAACTTTATTTATTTCAGTGGCTGTCGGCTGAATTGTAAAGGTTATCTTAGGGTCATTAACTACAGGGAGGGAGGAGGGGAGTTGTGGAGAGGAGCCCTGTAATAAAGCGCGTGGCGGTTTTTCACTGTCACTTTCAAAATCTGAAGTAGATGGGGACTGCCGAAGCCAGTCAATAGTGCGAGCAAGAAGTGAAGGACTATTACTAATAGATGTCTTAATATCTTGCCACTTAAAAGATTTTGGTTTCCAAATAGTTTTAGAATTTTTTTAACCCAAGCTGTAATAACTTAACTGTTTTAAGGCTTACAGTTGCCTTAAAAGTTTAAAAGGCTTAAGGCTTACAGTTGAACGAGGGGATCTCTTTTGGTGAAGAGATGGTTCAGATAAATCAAGATTTACTTTAGAGACAGGTACAGAAGTAAGATTATCAAAGGTGGGCAAAAAAGGTTCAGATCCGTGACGGACAGTACTCTTTATTGGTTTACTAAAAATTTTAGTCTTAGCACCCGTGTACAATGACATTGTGGATAAGTTCAAATACCGCTGCCACCAGATGTAAAAGGATCATGGATTTACTCATTCTTCCCTTTACGGAATAATTAAATTAAAAGCGGTTTAAATAAATAAAAAGGAGACGGCTGATCCACAATGCAAATGTATTGGTTACTAAGTCTAAGCTACAGACATCAATAATTAGAGGTGTGACATACCAGTTCGAACAGTTGGGTAGCGTGCGGGTAAAGTCTTCACTTCACAGATTGACTTAACGGAACTTTACTGATGCTTTAACTGAGTGTTTTAGCCACGGAAGGAAGCTAAGAGGAACTAAGAACAGGTGGATGGAAACGGAAGAAGGCGACTAACTATGAGAGGAAAAGTCACGGCCTTTTATATGAAAAAGATGCGGCCGTGACCCGAATAAAGAAAACCATAGGGAAAGAAGGCTCCGTGCAAAAGCCACCCCCGACTGGAGTTGACATTCTGTCAACTCACTTAAGTCGAATTTTAGGGAGGTTAAGGGGTACCCATCCGCTCGGATGAGTCCCGGAGGGGTGAGAAGAATTATAGTTTAAAGTTGTAAGATTTACGGGAGAAAGCGTGAATTTGGAGTATAAATTTGTATTTAATAGTCCTGTGTTAAAGCCACCCCCAAACTGTGGTGACAGTTCGGACAGGTCACTTAACTAGGGTTTAAGTGAATAATTAGTAAAACTATTTCTATATCTACGGTTATATTTATGCATTGTGATCTTAATCTAAAAAGGGGTTGAATGTTCTGGCGCGTGCGGTGCAGGTGCATGAATATTCTAGGCGTGGGAACAGGTAAGAAGATGTTCGAGGAGTTTTCGGCTAGACGAGGGTGCTCCCGTGTTAGTCGGCTGATATAAGAATATGTCTTCGGGCGGTGCAGGTGTCTTTTGGGGAGTCGATGGGAAAAAGGTCTATTCTGTTGCTGCTTGCAGTCTTATGGTAGGTTCAAGTGGAGGCTGTGTGACGAGGGATGTGGGGGAGATAAAGTGAAGAAGCCATGCTTGCAGAATGGGAATTCTGTTACACATGCTCATGCCAATACAGAAAAATTGAATGGCTTCGTTCTTCTTTTTTGTTTCGAACCAAAACTGCCACTTTAGTTTCCTTTCCAGGTCAACTTCAGAGTCCCAGTCGTTTGGTTCGGTCGTGGAACCGAAACGACTGGGTAAGGGAAAAAATCTCCAATTTGCGTATTTTATGATTTCTTCCTTTTTGTTTGTTAAGGCCGCTTCTGCCGCTTCGGCTTTGGCTTTAGCTTCTAACGAAGCTTTGACGTCTGGCTCCATTTAAGTATTCGCTTCCTTCTCCCTTTTTCCCTTTAAACTACGTTCCTCCAAGAACAAAACGAGGGTTTTTTTTGTACATAAAAAAAATAAAAATAAATAAATATTGAAAAATCTGGTGTTTACTGTGTTTCACTTACTCGTTGCAGGCGGCTATATATACCGGGTCATCATGATCTAAATCCTGATAACGCGGGTCTCCAAAAGAAATGAGGTGCCAGGGTGTTCCCTGGCGCGAATCTTGCCTGATTAGGGATTCCTCGTAATAGAAATCCCAATCGGTATTCCAGAAAGAACTAATTTGATTCAGTTCCTCGCTTGAGATTGACTCCACGTTAGAGTAATATTCTTCCATAGTGGGAGGAATGGACTGACTTTTCAGTGCTAACTGCCGTTTATATAGTCCTCACTTCACCTGGATTAGGACACGTATTGCTGGGCGTAAATAAAATAGCGTTGCTAGGGTTTTCATAATCATGAGATCTTACTTTTTTTAAATTTTATTACTTTAGTTATATTTAGTTTTGTTTCTAAATTTAAAATATACAGTACCCACACAAAGTTTGGAAACACGACGAGTTTTTCCGCGCTTTTAACACGGCGGCTTACGGGCCAAAGTGTCTGCCTTTTTTACGCGATAACTCACGTTTGAGTTATCGCAAAGCAAATCCAAAAAAATCCTCTTGTTGAGGAAAGAATTTCCTTTCACCATGAATTTTTTGAAATGTTTGTGAATAGAAGTTTAGCCCCAAAGTCATAGGTATAAAGTTTGGAAACATCGGCGCGCTCACCATATGTTTCCATGCTAAAGTGTATGTTACTGAAAAAATTATTAAAAATTCCAATTTACGAATTTTTACTTGAAACTTTTACAAACGGTAGACGACATAGTCGTCTACATTTTGACAAAGTTTCAATTTTTTTTGATGAAAGGCTAATTTTGACGATTTTTAAAATAAACAATGCCGATCAATCTTTCGTGGCGAGGGGACGAAATCCTAGCCCGGGGGAAGAATGGAAGGGAAAAGCAAAAGGGGAAGAAAGGGGGAACAGAATTTCCGACGTACGTTTTATTTAAAAAATCGGCCAAAACCAGCCTTTCTTAAAAAAAAATTTAAACTTTGTCAAAATGTAGACGACTATGTCGTCTACCGTTTGTAAAAGTTTCAAGTAAAAATTCGTAAATTGGAATTTTTAATAATTTTTTCAGTAACATACACTTTAGCATGGAAACATATGGCGAGCGCGCCGATGTTTCCAAACTTTATACCTATGACTTTGGGGCTAAACTTCTATTCACAAACATTTCAAAAAATTCATGGTGAAAGGAAATTCTTTCCTCAACAAGAGGATTTTTTGGATTTGCTTTGCGATAACTCAAACGTGAGTTATCGCGTAAAAAAGGCAGACACTTTGGCCCGTAAGCCGCCGTGTTAAAAGCGCGGAAACACTCGTCGTGTTTCCAAACTTTGTGTGGGTACTGTATATATACATACAAATTTTTTTTTTACGTTGACAAGAACATGTAAGCGAGAACTGAAGGCTATAAATATTGCCGCACCCACTTCGGTAATGCGGCACCTCTTTAATAAATCACTTGGGTTTCTTAAAAGACAGTGTATTAGCGGCACGAGCACGAGACGTATACAACTGACAAGGGAAGTAAGAACTGCGAGGGCGAGTGCTAGTAGGCCTGGCTTTTTATACGAAAGGCCTACTAGATGACGCGGGAAGTAAAACCTATTATGATGGTCAAGCAGATTGCCTGGTTGACCCCTTTTTAGGCCAAGGTGACACATCACGGAAGAGAAAGCGTGAGCTATACCCTTCTATGCTGCGTCCCTTCCTAGCCATTAACACGTGGATGTCTGATCTTCTGGTTAATCGGACATACAAGTGTCATTATTACTTTGCGTATGCATGACCTGTTGCTAGGCCAGACCTACCCGTGACAGGTCCCTCCTCTTGAAGGCAGGCGACCCGACTACAAGTACATCATTATCCTGCTCAACCATCCTACGTCAAGCTACAGTAATTTAATTGCTACAACTACAGTTTGCAAAGCGGGAGCACTATTAAGGGAAGAGTAAAACAATTAATAAATCAAAAAACGTCGATCTGCAGTTGCCGACAGTTATGGCGACACCATCGTATTTTCTTCTGGCTCTTTTTTGGACATAGGACCAATCTCTAGCAATTATTATCAATTTTTTCATGGTACTCTAATTTCGTTTTTAATTGTTGTGTGTTGTATCCCATGAATAGGGTAATCATGGTAAGCGTCACTAGTCCTAGCGCTAGTTCGTAAGGGTATCTTTGTGTTTTCATTCCTTTCTCAGTTTCAGCTTTTTGTAATAGTTGCCGGATTTGTTGCCCCATCATTTCTGATGACAACCTGTTTGTCGTTATGCCGTAGCATTCCACTGATTAAATTTAGCTCGCTTTTGTCTTTTGTTGGTAGCTCAAATACTGCCGCCGTTTTTTCTAATGTCACGTTTGCGTAGCCACTACTTATTGTGGGGGCTTGTAATGGTTTCGTCGTGACTTCCATTTGACCTTCCAGACTTGCGGGCAATATCCAGTCTTCTGTTCGGGCTGTACATCCTGGGGGAATTTCAAGAATGCCAATTGCTGGTAAATGCAGCGTTCGCGGTGTTTGTTTCTCCATAGTAGGGGGGCACGAAAAAACCACTTCGTGTGGTGCTGCTGCTGAAAAAGCCCAACGGTTTTTTTCTAAGTATGCTACCTCTGGTCCTTTCCATTCCATAAATTGGGTTTGACATTGCATTGTTGTTCGTTCTTGATCATATAAAAACTAAGCCATCGCACAAGATGTACGTGCCCCTCTTTTACTGAGACCTTTATGGAAATTGCACAATTGCTTTTCCAATGCTCGGCATTTTTTTATGTCTTCTGCCGATAATTCCATGAAAGTTTCTAAATCTGCTGATACTGCTAGGAAATCTGGAAGATTCTTGAACTGGATGCCGTGCGTTCCATTATCTGTTGCTTATGGTAGTCGAATAAGCCCGTATAGGCTGTACTGTTGGAAGTGATCGTAAATGGGGACTTCGATGAAGAGTCGGAACTTTTCGTTAACCACTGCTACGGAAACCCTTGCTTCCCGGTAGGTAACCCATAGTTCTTCCGTTGGTACTGCCCATCCAAGGGGTAGCTTTGCGTTCACTGCTTCTAACACTGCTGCGAGTTTTGCCGGAGGGAAGATTTGGGGTGCTAGGTGTCCACTGGCAAAAAAGGCCAACCCCACGTCAAAGGTATCCGCCAACTGATGTAACCATAACAATACATTGCTTATAGAGTCGAACGCTGTATCCAGATGCGTTAGGTATGGTAAATAACTCCACACTGCCAGTTCATGCTGTTGCATCGTATTCAATATTTCTTTTGTTACTGTTTTTAGCGCCTCTGTTTGCGCTTGCAAATCCTGTATTATTAATGTGTTCATCCGAATTTCCCACAGAGATTCGTTCGCTACTGTTGCCTGCTTGTCCAGTAAATGCACAATTTCTAAGTCCCTCCGTGTCAGCCCAGCTACTTGTGTGCTAAGTTCCGTTAGGTCTGCTAGAGTTGATACCCCGAACAGCCATTTTAACACCATTCCTCCTCCGTCTATAATTGCTCGTTTAGGATGGGATACTCCTTCAATGGCCGCTCGAAAGGTAGTTAACCGTTCCTTTGAGACTTCTAGAACACGGGAGAAGAGATTTAACTTGTGTTAAATTTTTTCCGCTGTCGTGAAACTTGTTGTATCTCGCCATGAATTCACCGAGTCACTTTTCATGAAGTTGATTCCATCTTTTCGATGACGCACTGCCACCTCGACATATTCTTGAAGTTTGTTTTCCAACACTGTGACAGCTGCTTCGGCCTGGTTTAAGTACAAATCAGTGATTATTGTCCATGTTGATTCACGAAATACCACTCCTGGTTTTTCTTGGAACAGCACTGTATCTCGAATGAGTACTGCATCAGTGGAAGTCGGAACTGTTATCGCGAGAACACATAAGAGATATGGGAGTACTAGTGCCAGGTAATTTGGTCGGTTTCTTCTTCTAGGTGGTATGTCTGTTACCGCTCCCTGTTATTTCGAAAAATTATGGGTGTTGTTGTTGTTTTTTCCACCGGACTGCTTTTTACTGGATCATTCTTGTTTTCTTGGTTTTGTGTACTTTTCTTTCGACATTTTCTGTTCTTGTTTCCGTAGAAGTAGTGGACGTGTTTTCTTTCTTGGTTTTGCCTTCTTTGACCTTCGACTGCTTGTTTTCCTGTGATGTGATTGTCTCTAGATTTTCATTGAGAATTCTCTCTTCTACTGCATTTTCTGTCAGTAGTGTGGGTTGTGGGTCTACGTCTTCTTCCGCTATTAGTTCATGAAATAATTTTATTCGTACTACAGGAACAATGTCTGATGCGCCTTTACCAGACCGTGGTTTAATTTCGTAATTTACTGGAGTTGTTGGTCGGATCACCACGTATGGTCCTAACCAACGGTGCAATAATTTATCCGATCGTCCTACTTTTCTTACTGGTTTGTAGATTAATACCAAATCTCCCGGTTGAAAGTACTTTTCGCGATGATGAGCGTCATATCCTATTTTATTTTTGTTTTGTGCGTTGTCCATGCGTAAGTAAACAATTTCTCTAGCTGTTCGAAGGTCTGCTAATATTCTATCCGCATACCCGAGTTGCGTAATTTCTTGGAAAGTTGAGGATTGGCTGTTGCTTCTAGCTCTAGATCTATTGGGAAAATTGGTTCGCGGCCGTACAGTAGGAAGAATGGTGAATATCCCGTTGATTCCTGTCGAGCCGTGTTATACGCAAAACAAACGTATTGTAGCGTTTCATCCCAATCCTTTTGGTCTGCACTTACGTACATAGATAGCATCATGGCCAACGTATGGTTCATTCTTTCCACTTGCCCGTTTGCTTGGGGATGATAGCTGGATGTAGTCTTGTGGTTGGTGTTCATTTGCTGCATCAAACTTCGAGTTATCCCTGCTAGAAAACATTTTCCTCTATCCATGATTATTTGTTCTGGCGCTCCATGTCGAAGGATGATTTGGTGTAGCAAAAATTCTGCCACCTCTTCCGCTTTCCCCGAGGGCATTGCTTTTAGTTCGACCAATTTTGTCAAATAGTCAACTGCTACTATTATCATTTTGTTTCCCTTGTTTGAGTTTGGAAACGGTCCCAAGAGATCTATTCCCACCTTCTCGAACGGCCTTTCCACTTTTATACATTGGAGTAGTCCTGCTGGCTTGTCCGGAATTCCTTTTCGTCCTTGACAGCTAGGACAAGTTTGCACATAGTTAGTTACGTCGGTTTCCATTCGCTTCCAGTAATACTGATTCGAGATTTTTACCAACGTACGCTGGATTCCTAGGTGGCCTGCTATGATGTCATCGTGGAAACTTTTGAGAATTTTTTCTCTATATTCTGGTGGTACGCAAAGTCGAAAATATGTCTTTCCGTTATTGTTTTTATATCGGTACAGTTGATTGTTCCGTAAACAGTATCGTTCTTTGGAAATTCTTTCTTTTTCTCTGCGATCAATTATTGACTTCCACTCTTTGACATTTTTCTGTTTTTCTTTTAATTCCACCGAAATTTCTTTTTCTTCTAACTGTTCTGCCGTTTCCGACAGCATCCCTATCTGCAGGCACCGATCCTCTTCAGTGTCCTCATAGACAGGGAAGGAATGGCGAGACAGACAATCTGCATTATTATGGAGTTTTCCGCTACGATATTTTATTTGGATGTCGTATTCCTGTAACGATAAGCTCCAACATGCTAACCGACCTGCTAAATCATTTTTGGTCAATAACAAACATAGGGCTTCATGATCTGTCGTGATGTTGATTAGACCTCCCCACACGTAACATCTGAATTTTGTTAGGCTCCATATAAGTGCTAGACATTCTTTTTCCGTTATGGAATAATTTTATTCCGAGTCTGACAATAAACGAATAACATATGACAGTGGGTGTTCTACCCCTACTTTCTTTTGAGCCAACACCGCTCCATTCCCATAGCCGCAAGCATCTGGAATAATTTCAATTGGTAGTGAATAATCTGGGTGTGCTAACACGGGGGCTGTTAACAAAGCAGTTTTTAATTCCCCGAAACTGTCCTTTTTATCCTTTCCCCAAACAAACAAAGTATCTTGTTTGATAAGGAGAGTAAGCGGTTTGGCAATTTTCGCGAAGTTTTTAATGTGCTTTCTGTAATAAGAACACAATCCCAGAAAACTTTGAACCCTTTTTACCTTCTCTGCCGTAGTTTTTCCTTCTTTACACGATGGGAAGTTTTTCACTGCCAATAATTTTTCTGGGTCTGGCCCAATTCCATCTTTAGATATAATATTCCCCAACACTTTAAGGGTAGTTTCGGCAAAACTGGCATTTCTTCAACTTTAGCCTAAGTCCAGGTTTCAGCAAACAATCTAACACCAATCGTAACCGTTTTACATGGCCTGCGAATGTTTTATAATAGACCACGATATCGTCTAGATACACGAGGCACGATGTCCATCGAAGCCCTTCAAGAACTATATCCATGGTTCGTTGAAATGTGCTGGGTCCATTTGTGAGACCAAATGGCATCACTTTAAATTGGTATAGACCATCTGTCGTAACAAATACCGTCTTTTGTCGATCTTCTTCCTTCATTGAGATTTGATGGTATCCTGCTTGTAGATACATTATTGAAAAGTAGTTAGAGCCTTCCAACTTGCTTAACACATTGCTGATTTTGGTAATGGTAATAATAACATCACGTACTGTTACTGCATTAAGTCCACGATAGTGGACACAAAATCGCCAGGTCCCATCGTTTTTCTTAATTAGCACTACAGGTGCACCCCGTGGGCCATCTGACACTTCTATGATATCCTTTTTCAAAAAATCTTCCACTTTTTCTTCGACTATTTGTCTTGCTTTCCATGCACTGGCGTATGGTTGACGGTGCACTGGTTTTGTGCCCAGTGTGATCTCAATGTTGTGTTCGGCGACGAGACACTTCCCTAACTCCTTCCCTTCTGCTGCAAAACATTGTATGTATTCCAGGAGTAGCGTTGTTAGTTGTTCACGCTGTTCTTTTGTTACTCCTTCAGCGATCTGACCGTTTAACTCGGGGACTATCGTTGCCTCTTCTTGATCCATGGCCTTTGCTTCTTTTTCTGTAATATTGTAGACGCTGCTTGTTTCCTCGTCCAACTCGTCTTCGGAATATGTTTGCACTGTTCCAAGCGTCACTCCTTCGGTGTTCTCCGATCTCGTACTACTTTATTCTCGTACCATATATCTCGTACCGGTACGAGATCATCGGTACTAGATTGGAGCTTCTAAGCAGCCGGTACGAGATCCTCGGCTCTTGACAGAAGATATTTTAAAAAATTGCTTCGTCGTAGAATAGCCACTACTCTAACCAACCGCCCGGTATTGCTCCAAGCCGCTTAATGAAATCTGAGGGAAACTGGGCCGCCTTATATACGGTCGCAGAGGGTGAGCGCTGCGCCACCAAGCGGGGTTCATCCCCTTTGGGTACAAGATTGTCGGTACGAGATTGCTTGTACGAGATTGTCGGTACCAGAGATTAAGTAAGAACGATTTCATAAATAAATATATCAGGTTTAGCTCTACGTCCCCTCTTGTAAAATTTCATATTGCTTATTGTTTACTTTCTTGTTAAAATTTAATTTCCCGAAGTGATTTAGGGCGAGGCATTTTCCATTTTGGGTCGGAGGAAACGAATGAAATTCGCCTGTTAAGCTCAATAGATGGCTTTGGAGACGAAATTCGCCAATAAATGGATTTAGACTTTGAATAAATAAACTTACGGTAGAACTAATTCTGGAAAGAATCTTATAGATTACTAATTACGGATAAAAATGTTCTGTTATCGTTTTCATTCCATAGCATTCCATTTTTCGGAATTATTAAATTATTTAAAAATTGAAAAAAGAAATAAACGGCAGCCATAATTTCAACTTGGTAAAATAAAAACAAAGCAGACGACTACGGATATTGATATGTCTTTCCAAGTTTCCAGCATGCTTTACAGAAATTGCAGCTCAAGTTCAGGAAATCCAGCCAAAGAGTAAGGTAGATATATATGAAGAAGATCACATCGGATTTGACGAATCAGGCTTTTTTTATTCAGAAATCTACGGTGAAGTTCAAAGTCGATTTGATTGATATGTAACTTCAATTGCAACAACTGATGAAGTTGAAGGAGAAGATTATGATGGAGCAGTTGCCATTGGAAGCAGGCAAACTTTCACAGCACCAGCTGCGATTCTCAATGATGTGGCAGGAGAAGACTTTGACCCATTTGCTGAACATCGGAGATCAACTATTGCTGATAGAGAAGATGAATACAGAGCAATGCGTTGGAAGTTGATTATTTCCCCAGAACATGTTGACTCATTTGCTGAAGGTAAATTTAATATTTGTTATTCATTTTGTATAATTGTGTGTTGTGATGCAATAGTGGAACACATTATTCAATTTAATCTTATTTTAAAATTAAGAACATCTGTGATTGTGAAGTAAACTCTTTTTGTTTATCTATATTCTCATATCGTTACCCAATGACAAATTAAAAGAGGGCCATAGCAACCAGTTAAGTTAAAAGCTCTTGGAGATGAGTAATCTAAGGCTCTCAAAGGGGAATTGTTACAAGAAACTATTAAGCATACTAGAAGCCAATATTAACCTAGAACAAGCTACTTAATTATAGGTGGATTATTCACTTGTGGGCAAGGAGCTGATCTGCTCAAATTCCCCTTCCGTAACCATAATAAATAACATAAGTAAAAAAATAATAATAACCACGTATGTATTTGTAACTTCTTGTGGGCAAAGAAACCGTTTAAGAGTTGTTTCTACTTTCCATCGCTCACAGGGAGTTTTGGGTCTTGACTGCCGATTTTTCTATAAATTTTGATTACAAGATCTTTCTTACTTTGAATTAAAACCCATTTTTCTTTTTGGGTTTTAATTTAAAGTAAGGTTCTATTTTCTTTATTTCCTAGAGTTGTGTCACTCTCGAGGTCTAGCTCAGGTAAAAGATTGTCTTGTTGGTTTTAAATCTCTGGGCAAAATTCGTCTTGCCATATCATGCTGTTTAACATGGGGCGGAGTCTGTTGACATGGATTCGTATTAGCATGAAGGAGTTATCGGTGATGTCGACCGTTTTATTATCATACAGTTTTATTACTCTGTATGGACCCTTAAATTTCGAGACAAATTTTCTGCTGTCTCCTTGAGGAAGAACTTTGATATTTATCAATACTTTATCCCCTACTTTGTATTCGTTTAATACTGCTCTCTTGTTATATTTTTCTCTTTGTTTCTATCTCGCCTTTTTGGTTTTCTTCGCGAGCAATTTGGAAACCTATTCTAAGTCGTTCTAGCATAAAACTAGTATAATCTGCAGGATAGTGTGTGGAAAATGGTAGAGCATCGAGAAAATTGTGGATAAGGAGTTTGGGATCACGTCCATCCAAAAGAAAAAATGGCGTTTCTAATGTTGACGAATGAACGGAATTACGATATTCAAAGCATATGTCTCCCAGCATTTGTTCCCAGTTTTCATGCTCAGTTTTCATGCCCTTTTTTTAATTCTTTTCTGAGCATTGTTGTTAACGTACTATTGAATCTTTCGGTTCCTTCGTTACTAGCGGGATTATACGCTGTCGTTAATCGTTGATCAATTTCTAATATTTTACATAAGTGGCAAAAATTGCAGATGTAAAATTCGTTTCTCTAACAGACACTATCGCTTTTGGTAGACATTGCCTTTGTACGATTAATTTCATAAAACAATAAGCTGTTGTGACCACCGTTTGATCCGGAAGAGCTGCTGTTTTTTTTCCATTGAAAAAAATAATCTGTAATGACCATTATATATTTATTACCATTTGTTGACGGTGGCGTGAAAGGACCCATGAAATCCATTCCCATCACGTTTAATGGTGCTTTTGCTGCCCATGTGGGTGTAAGAAAGCGCGTAAAGTAGACTTTGTATTGGCTAAACAAGCCGCAGAAACTGTACAATCTTCTTTGATGTCGGCCCTCAAAGATGGCCAATAATAATTAATTTTAACTTTAAGGTACCCTTCTTTGATAGGCAAGGTGGCCAGACAAAGGTTCTTCTTGAAGTTCTTTCAATACTAATGAATGAAAGGAGAGCAGCAAAACTACCTTAAATTTTACTTCGTTTCTCTTTTTTGTTTTTTGGAAAAGTCTTTATGGTAGAGCACATCGTCGATTACTTGATAAAATTCGATTTCTTTAACCCAAACAGGATTTTTAATTTGATGTTCGTCAGTTGATTCGTCGTTATCCAAGTAATTTCTAATGTGCTTGCAAAGAGGATGTTCGGCTTGTTTTAGAGATATTTATTTTTGTTTGTCTTTTTCTTGAATAACCGCGATTTTTATTGAAGATAAACAGTGTGCGTTTTGGTGAACTATCCCTGGCATGTATTGTATTCTATTATTTGTACTTGCTAGTTGTATTGTCCACCGCCCTTGCCTTCCATTGTTATCTTTTTTTGTTTGTAGCCATTGAAGAAGGCTGCAAACAAGAAGGCTGGTCGCTGATGACTAAAAATGGTTCGTCAAGCAGAAGTGACGGAAAGATTTTATCGCGAAGATTACTGCTAGGTTTTCTTTTTCTACAGTGGCGTAATTTAATTCTGGTTTTCTGAGTTGTCTACTTGAATACGTAATGACCACTTCATTACCGTCTTGGATTTAAAACAATACAGCTCCAATTCCATAACTACATGCGTCAGTAAAAAGTAAAAATTGTTTGCTAAAGTCGGGATATTCTAGAAAAGGCTTAGTTGTAAGGTATGTTCGGAGGGTCTCAAAAGCTACCTGATCTTCGTCAGTCCATATAAAAGGTTTTTTAAGCTAGTTTATGAGTTTTCTTTGTTAGTAGCTGGGCAATAGTGTCGCACCCACTTCGGTAATGCGGCACCTCTCCAATAAGTCACTGGGGTTTTAAAGACAGTGTATTAGCTGCACGAGCACGAGACGTATACATTGTTAGTAAGAACTGCGAGAGCAAATGCTAGTAGGCCTGGCTTTTTATACGAAAGGCCTACTAGATGACGCGGGAAGTAAAACCTATTATGATGGTCAAGCAGATCGCCTGGTTGACCCCTTTTAGGCCAAGGTGACACATCACGGAAGAGAAAGCGTGAGCTATCCCCTTCTATGTTGCATCGCTTCCTAGCCATTAACACGTGGATGTCCGACCTGCTGATTAGTCGAACATACACGTGCCATTATTACTTCGCGTATGCCTGGCCCGTTGCTAGGCCAGATATACCCGTGACAATAGAACCAAATCTTTTAATAACACGTCTATAGTATCCTGCTACTCCCAAAAAAGATCTGATGTCGTCAGCTGACTTAGGAACTGGATAATTAAGAATTTCATCAATTTTTGCGGGATCTGGTGTGATTCCTTCTTTAGAAATTATATTGTGACGAAGGAACAACACTGAATTGGCGAGGACTAAGTGGTGTATTGAATTCAGTCACGACACACGTTGCAGAATAAACTGTAGGAAGAACTGCCCCGAATCGATCGAGTACTTCCCTATTTAAAGGAAAGAACGTCTAGGGGGACACGGGAAGTAAGGTACCATATTATGGTCACGTAGATAACTTCCACGTGTACTTTAGAGGGTAAAGGGGTGACAAAGAAACTAGCCACACTTATACGTGAGTCTACAGATAGTCAAGTAGATAATTCTACTCGACTTTAACAGGGGGGAAGCGGAACAGAAGGTTGGGCGGAGGGCGTTCCACGAGGATGTCTTTAACACATGAATACCCTTCCAATCCTCGTGACAGATCCCCCCCGTTTGAAGGCATCGGTCCGCCTGAACCTTCTTATAAGCGCACTAACAAGGAAGGTAATTATGTAATGAACTAATGTCGGTTTAAAAGTTCCACATCTTGAGAATGGATGAAGTTTTCTCAGGCAGGATCGGATTTTCATCCTCGTGGGTGATAGTCAGCTGCTTATATATATTCCCATACTGTTCTTTAGATAATTATTCAACCGTTGGGCGAGTTATAGCGTGAATCCCGCTAGACCACCTATAGCCAGGGCCGTGACAACAAAAGCTACTATCCATTCAAACGGATAGGTGATTGCTGCAAGTTGTTGAAAGAGAATATTCTAGGAGGTTTAGTATTTGATTGTGTGTCATAGCGGTTGTTGATTGCCATTTTTCCTGTTGGAACTAATATTTGCTCACCTGATTGAAATGAAACGTGTTTATTGAGGGGAATTGAACGACTGTTGCCTTTTTTTTACTTGTAATGTTTTTTCGGAATAGAGCAAGTGACTGACGCGTACCCCCTACTGTTTTACGAGCGCAACTTACTATTTTAAGAGAGAAATTGCGGCTGGCAGCCATGTTTGTATCTCGATATATATGACTTCCAGCCGCAAAAGCTATCTTAAAACACCAAGGTGCGCTCATAAAACAATGGGGGTACGCGTCAGTCACTTGCTCTATTCCGCAAAATCAGGCATGTTAATTGATACGGCGGCTGCCGTGGTGCTACACTCCAGACTTGCTGGAAATATCCAATCATTCGTGCGTGATGTACATGCTTGTGGGACCTCAAATAAGCCTATGGCTCGTAGCTGGAGGCGTCGTGGATGGTAGATGTGTGCTATCTGGTGAACACAAAAAAACGACGCCATGAGGACCTAACATCGAAAATGCCCAACGATTTTGTAACAGGGAAGCTATCTCCGGGCCATTCCATTGGGCAAATTGTGTTTGACAGCAGGCGTTATCTTGTGCTACTTCGTTAGTGATTGAGCCATGACGTTATGGATGGCACACGACTTCATTTTTCCTCTCTTGAAGAATCCAGTGTGAAACTTGTAAAGCTGCTTTCTAACTGGCGACAGTTAAGCATTTCGAGATCTGATAGTTCAATCAATGTATCTAGATCTGGTGATACTGCTAAATATTCTGGTAGATTGCTTAAACGCACTCCGTGCGTGCCGTTAGCTGTTGGTTTGGAAAGCTTAACGATTTGGAATAAATGAAATTGTTGAGCATGATCGTAAATGGGGATCTCAATAAATAGGCAGAATTTATTGTGAATCACTGCAACTGACACTCGTGCTTTTTGGTGTATTAACCATAGTTCTTCCGAAGGTATCACCCAAACGAGGGGTAAATTATTGTTGATTTCTCTTATTACTCGTTGTAATTCGGTGGGAGGAAATATCTGCTGGGATATGTGGCCACTTGCTAACGTTGATAAGCCAATTTTCCAGTCCTCGATTTTCTGTTGAAGCCAAACTATGACATGTTCCAACGTGTCAAATTTGCCCTCCAATTCCGCGAAGTATTATTCCTGTTGAATTTGGATCAACTCGTAAGACTGGATGTAATCTAGAATATAATCCACCCTCTTGTTTAAGATAGAGGAATGATGCTGAGGATCTTGTAACAGAACAAGATTCGATCGTGTTAACTGTAAGGTTTCATTTACAATCAACGTGTGCTTATCCAGCACGTGTACCACATCTCGGTTTTCCTTCCCCATTGTTTTAATTTTCTGGCCGCCTGCGTTTACTACTCCTCTCTTCAGTCGTCCTGCTCCTGATAGGGTCAGGGCACAGGTCGTGAGTTTTCATTTGGAGTTGTTTACGGCTCTGCTCAACAAAAGCACTCTTTTTTTCTATTTTATCCACCGCCATGAAGCTGGTTGGGTCTCTCCAAGCCGTATGTACGTCCTTTTCTTTGAACTTCGCTCCATCTTTTTTGAGTTTGGCAGCCAATAAAGACATTTCGTTAAGGTGTTCTTCAACTACTACGATGGCCTTCTCCTTGTTTTTTAATAATACATCTGTTACGACTGCCCACGACGATTCGCTGAGTGAAAACCCGGGTTGTTCCTTGAAGAGTACGGTATCCCTTACCATAATTGCTGCACAGCTGTCCATAATGCCTAATCTCATGAGAGACAGAAATTATACCATTCCGACTTTAAAAAGCTTCATGCTAACTACGTGAGCCAGGCAGTATCCTAATTGTTAAAAGTAAACACCTCGTAGACTAGTTTCACTGATTAACTTATTTTTTTATTGTTGCTTGATATGAGACTCGACAAATATATCAAGGGAGGACAAAAGGATCCATAAGACAATAGACATTTTTCAAGTAAGAACAGTGATAAAACAGTATATCGGTGCAGACGACGGGAAGACAAGAGAGGGTTGCCAGATCAATAATAATCGCAACATCAAACCGGAACTACTCCAATTCTTGTTCTGAGCTCTGGAAAAACCGGGCCCGGAAGCGCCTTGGTCAGTAGATCGGCTAGTTGGTCTTTTGTTCCGATATGGACGACTGCAATATTGCCGCTCACCTGTTGCTCACGGATATAGTGGTATCGTATATCAATATGCTTAGTCCGACGATGGAATCCTGGATTCGGTGTGAGTTTTACTGCTCCTTGATTATCGCCAAATAAAGCTGTTGGTTGTGTCTGTACGCAGCCAATACTGTCGAATAATTGGCGTGCCCAGACAATTTCCTTTGTCGCCTTGCACATTGCCACGTATTCCGCTTCTGTGGTAGATAGAGATACACAAGATTGGCGTCTACTGCCCCACGCAATTGGTCCCCCATTAAAGATGAGAAGAAATCCAGAAGTTGACTTGCGGGAATCAGTGTCGCCAGCGTAGTCCGCATCTGCGTATGCGGTTAACACCTGGGGTTTATCTCCGATTTTGTAGACCACTCCAAATTGTGACGTCCCTTTTAAGTATGACAGAATTCTTGTCACAGCTGACCAGTGAACTTGTTTTGGATCGTGGCAGAATTGTGCTACTTGTCCTACAGCATATGAAATGTCTGGACGTGTGCAGACCATCAAGAACATTAAGCTGCCAACTGCCTCATGGTATACGGACTGGTCACAAGGTGGTGAACAAGGTCCGCCATCAACACCTGCCAAGGGAAGTCTGAAAAATGGGTCCGCTGGTAATCCCTTTGGCACTCCGCCATTTTGAACCGGTGAAGGATGTGAAAGATGTACTGTTGTTGTGAAAGATAGATAGTTCGATTAGGACGATCTCTATCGATTTTGATGCCGATGAAAAGATCAGCTTCTTGAGTGGAAATTTCCAGGAAAAGGATGATCTGATAGCTGGTTAATTATTTCCAGCAGCCGTTTCTTGTTCCGTCCACACAGAAGACCATCATCGACCCAAATTGCTAGGATGTTGATGCCGTCACCACCATGGTGATAAACACAAGAGTCAATTGGGCTTCGAGTGAATCCAAGATTAACAAGTAGGCCGTCAAATTTAATGTTCCACAACCTAGATGCTTGCTTAATGCCATACAAGCTTTTCTGCAAACGACAAACGTGGGTTGGGTAAGCAGTTGAAGTAAACCCTGTCGGTTGATCCATGAAGATTTCCTCAGTTAGTTCACCATTTAAAAATGCAGTTCTTACATCGAGTTGTAGAATTTCCAAATCGTTCGTTGCTGCTGTTGATAGAATTGCTCTTACTGATTTGTGGCGCACCACCGGAGAAAATGTTTCGTCGTAATAAACGCCCTCCTTTTGTGAGAAGCCCTTGGCTACTAAGCGAGTTTTGCGGCAAATGGGGTGACCGAATGAGTCCATTTTAACTTTGAAGATCCACTTATTCTTAACTGTCTTGCGGCCACTTGGAAGCTTTTCTAGACGGCAAGTTTCGTTTTGTTTTAGAGAACTCATTTCTTCTTCCATAGCGCAGGTCCATTATTTCGCATCCGGTGATGTGATTGCTTCTTCATACGATTGCGGTTCAACGATGCTTGAGAAACCATCGGTTGTGGCACAAAGAAAATCGGGGTCTTCAATAAGACGATCGGGTTTCCTTCGGATACGAGTTGTTTTGAGAGAAGGATCCATTGTGGCTTCTGGTAAGTCAAATCCATGAAAGGGTTCAATATCAGCTTCCACTCCACTAGTTGCTTGTGTGCCGTTGGAACATATGATTGAATTAGACACGGTGGCACGATCATTGGATGCTGATGCATCCCCACCCACTCTATTTTCAGTCAAAATGTCAACATTAGCTACATCGCAACAGGGTGATGACATGATCGGGGCTTCACTTAGATTTTCATTGAAAATAATATCTCTCGATATTTTTACTTTCCCGGATGAAGGGTCGTAGAGTCGAAAGGCTTACTGCGTTTCAGAGTATCCAACAAACTGGCATTTTAGTCCTTTAGCGTCACAGCCAAATATGTGGAGTTGGGAGACATTCGGTTTTCTTCCGTGCCATCCCTGGTAGGGTGTCATTGTTAGCATAGCCTTACATGACAATCTATTGTGTAGATAGACAGCTGCTGCTGAAGCCTCCGCCCAAAATTTTGTTCCAAGAGTTGATGAATGGAGCATGCTTTTTGCTGACTCAAGAATTGTACGATTGTATCGCTCAACGACTCCATTTTGTTCAGGTGTTTTTGCTGTATTTGTTTGATGGACGATTCCTTTGTTGGCAATCCATTGAATTAACTCCTTGCTCATGTATTCCCCTCCGTTGTCAGATTGAAGGGTTACAATGCGTTCATTAGTTTCTGTTTCAAACAAGGCAATGAGATATTGAATGTGCGAGCTCACTTCGGACTTCTTCTTCAGGAACCTTATAAAGCCATATCCGTTGAAGTCATCACGATCGTAAGGAAGTAGAGAGATCCATTAAGCGATGGAACAGACATTGTCCACATAAGTCATTGTGGATAAGACCACCTCTTTTTGTTGCTCGAGTGCAACCACACGTAGGAAAAGGGAGCCGGTGATGTTTACCGAAAACGCATCCTTCACAAAAGGGGGGAGTGTCCGTTGAATTATCAATGACGAGACCATCGACGAAGTTAGCAGAATTCATTTTCTTTAACTTAGCAAAATTTACGTGTCCTAGACGTTCATGCCAAATCTAGATGGAGTTTGGTTTTGCTCTGGCAGGGAGTGCTGCAGATACCCCTGGCGGTTGTTAGTTTAAGAAATGCATTTTCTAGAGTCTCTTCTGAATCTTAGAACCAGTTCCAACAATTTTTCCGTTGTTACTAAGTGTCGAATGATGCTACAATATCGCGTTCTATTGTTGCTTCTATTTAGAACAAGTTCACACCTAGATTGGGAACAAACAAAACTTTGCGTAGGGTGCCATTATGCCACACATCATCAACTTTATATCTAATGGAAATATCTCCAATTCCTGTAGCCTGAAGTGCCTCGTTGTTTTTCCCGACTCCTTTGATAAGACGCTTGCCTAGTGGGATTGACTGGAAATTGTTGAATAAGTCTCTGATATCGGACATGTGCTCACTCGCTCCTGAGTCGGCATACCAACAATCTGAATCAAATTGAATATCAGTGGATTTGAAGGCATACGAATCTTCTTCGATTGGTCGTTCAGTTCTAGATGATTGAGTGAGGAGAGCGTCGCCACTACCAGCATCGCTTTTTCCTTGTAGGTAGGACTGTTTCAACCAACAGTCTTCTTCAAGATGGTTGGCTCTTCGATTAAGTTTTGTGCAATAGGCACAGATTACTTTTGGGCAATTTTCACTTCTGTTAAAGTCTCTCTTTGACTCAGAGAATGCAACCTTCCCTTTCTTTTTGTTAACGAAAAAGGCTCCAGAATCAGATGGCTCCATAGTTACGTCAGCTAACTTCAACATGTTTTCTTCAACTTGCAACCTGGACGCTGGAAGTGGGATTGTCTTGATTGTGTTGTCAGTGCTGTTCCAAGCAGACATAAAGGCCTTGTAATTTCTGTTACCATTGAGAGGTAGAGTCGAAGTTATCTTGGCTATGATCTGATCATGCGAAACAGCAGAGTTGACATCTCGAAGTTGAGCTGCTAAGGATTCGATGGCAGCAATATGAATCATTATGTCATGTTTGGAATCATACTGATAGGACATGAATTTGCCCATCAACAAATGCTTGTTTTCCATGCTTGCTAGTTCGTATTGGTTCAGAAGACGAGTCCACATTAAATGAGATGTTGTACAGTTCATGATTGTTCGCATGACTTTTTCTTCAATAGTAGACACAATGAAGTTTTGTGCTGCGATATCCATCTTCATCCACTCATTGATCTCAGCCGTGTTGGCTGTTACAGCGGCAGCATTTGAAGGATTTGCAACTGGGGCTACTACTGTTGGCTTCTGATAGACTCCTTCTACTACGTCGAGTAGACCATGATTCATTAGAACAAGTCTTAATTGAAACTTGTAGAAATTGAACATTTGAACTGATCTCCTTTGAACTTTGAAATGTGAGAAACATTTTTTGCAGAAAAAATTCCAGCGGCCATTTTACCTCTGTTACAGAAACCAGCGTGAGTTCACTTTCTTGCTTAAGTATCGTTATTACAATTTATAATACCTATGGCGAAGCTAGGCCCATAACCTGTTAAAAGTAAACACCTCGTAGACTAGTTTCACTGATTAACTTGTTTCTTTATTGTTGCTTGATATGAGACTCGACAAATATATCAAGGGAGAACAAAAGGATCCATAAGACACGAGACAGTTTTCAAGTAAGAACAGTAATAAAACAGTTTATCGGTGCAGACGACGTGAAGACAAGAAAAGGGTTGCCAGATCGATAATAATTGCAACACTAATATCCCTAACTTTTAGTTAGAAACTTATAATTAGCATAGAAAGATTCGTCTTAATTAGCCGAATTTAACCATGCTTAATTTATGGGGGTGTGTTGCAAATTGACTTTGCAATCCCACACCCTCTCCCTTTTTTTTACCGTCTCGTACCCCTCCTCCCACGCGCCACTTCTCTCTCTTCTCATCTAATAACCCTCTAATTTTGGCGCGCAGAAACAAGGAAAAAGAGGGTGGGGGAGGAAAGGGAAGAACGAAAGAGGAAAGGACAAGACAACTCGGGGGGCTAGTCGCAAGCAAAAACTGGACCAAGAAAGTTGTCTCAGAAATCTAGGACAAATTACTCTTTTCCATTGTTAGCCTCCACTCTTTCAACAAATACAAAATCGTTTCCAGCCAGCAATCGTTCTTGTCATTCCCTACAATTTGGTGCATCGACCGGGAAGACAAAGAACGAAGTAGGTAGGAAATTTCCAGACCAAGAACGAGCGAAGCCAGCCACCACGCTGCTACCACGCCGCCACCACGCTGTCACCACGCTACAACCACGCCGCCATCACTGCTTCTAAATCACCGCCGTCGTTACTGCCACTAGATTTTCTCTGCCATCTTCTCCTCCAATGGTAGGAAGAGGACCACGCCGTCGAAGAACCGAAGCGGGCAAAAAGGCCGAAAAGGAGAGGCGAGCTAAGAAGCGCCAAATCGCAGCACAGCAACGCGACGAAGACATAGAGAAGTAGCTTGCCCAGCTGGAAGAGACGGAACTTCACCACCCACTCAACTATGGTAAATTTTAATCTTAACAGAAGAGAAAAACCAACAGATTCCGTCTAACTCCCCAGCCCATCCAGTTAAGCCCCAAGAACAGTGTCCGGCCATTGACTGGCCTGGACCTTCTACACGTGGTACACACCCGAATCGCCCCGAACCGGCTGAAACGAACCGCCCCGAATCTGGTTGTCCTGAACCCGATCACCCCGAACCAGAGAGACCGAATCGCCCTGAACCGGATCACCCCGAACCGGATCGCCTCGAACCGTTCCACCCCGTGCGTACTACTCACGAGTCTACAGCCTCGTCTTCATCATACCAGTTGCGTTCAGTCGTTTACCGGCAGGAACCAACTTCGAATTCCCCGTCTACACCTCCCCACCTTAGTGTTCAGCCGATTACCGGCACGAATCTAGCAGACCCCCCCCCCTCTCACACCTGCCTTCAGTCGTATATCGGCAAGAACCAGCTCCAAACTTCTTCTCTACCCAATCCTACACTACACTCCCGTCGCATACTGTAACTAACCTCTCCACCACCCACCCGACGTTGCGTTCAGTCGTTTATCGGCACGAACAAACGTTAGATCCTCCCTCTCACCCTACTTATACTAGCGCTCAGCCACACGCTGACCTGGATCAGCGCGAATCTCTATCGCAATCCGAAGTCTTCACTGACGACGAGGAAGACAATCTTCCCACTTTCCCACCCGAGTCTGACGAAGACGTCGCCACTACCCGTAAGGCTGAACCAGATCTACCAGCAAGTAGCCAAGCACCTAACAGCAACAACATAGCAGCCAGACGCATACTGCGGAAGACGGCGATTTCAGCACGAAAACGTTGCAACACCGAAAACGTTAAGTGCCATCCGCCTCCACGTTCATCTCTCCTTAAGGATTTCATCCCCATCAAGTTGGTAGGCAAACGACGCTTCAATACCAGAGGCCTCCCGAGACCACCTCGTCACCGCGACAAAGACGCCGACGCCCCAGCTGACTGCTTTGCCCTGGGACCAGCCAGACGGCGCTACTTGCCACCACACCTTCGAGAAGAAAGGGTCATCTTAACGAAGTCCATTACGCCCGGTACAGCCAGAAGATCGCAGAATTAATCCATCAATTGCATCTAACTATAACTTTTTCACCCTGCCGCATCACCTGTGGGTTGACTGTCACATCAAGTCAATACATTTCTCTCGCAAAGTCGTCGTTATTTAGCAATGGATGAAACGGACGCAAATGATAATCTAGAAAGGGAAAGCCCGGAAACCCTAAAACGTATGCGAACCACTGAGAAAACCCGTCTTTCGAAGATGATTACTCGAATATCCAATCACATGGAGGAGAGAGGCAGCAGAAAGGTACTTAGAGTGTACCGCAATCAACTGGCGGAAATTCTGCAAGAATGCAACCTACCTACCAATTGTACCAATACTCGTGTGTGCTAACGGGAAGGAAGTCCGTACCTACGGACTCTAAGACAGTGGCAGCCGAGTAACACTTATCAGAGAAGACGTCTCAAAATCTCTGAAGCTAAAAGGGGAATGGGAGCAGTCGCAATTCCGAACCTTTCACGCCCAGGATCCACTAATCAGAGTACGAAAACTACAGATCACGATCACCCCACTGGACCGTAAAGAAAAATTCTACGTGGAAGAAGCATACTCCATAGACAAGCTGAACATCCAGGGTCGCGTGGTTCCACCAAACGAGTTAGCAGAATGGCCGCACCTAACACGCATCAAAGTACCAGAATTACCTGGCGCCGAAGTTACAGTTCTGATAGGTATGGAGCTCACCGACGCCCACGACGTAATAGAAATAAAAAGGGAAGTCAATCAGAAGAACGCACCTATGGCGATTCACACTCCCTTTGGTTGGTGCATCGTGGGGCAAATGCGCAAAAGACAAAAATCAAACACCCTCGATGTGTTCGCGACAACTCAAGACGAAAAGGTTGACTTTCAAACGACAGTTCAAAAATTCATCACCGGCGAAGAACTAAACACCCACCCCGACGTTAAGGTTCCCATAGCTCCCAGAGACTTAGAAGCGCTAAGGAAAATCAACGCTTCAATAAGACACAACGGAGAAAGATACGAGATCGGCCTACCTTTCAAATCCTCTGAACCAGCACTACCCGACAACTACCTGTTGTTGTATTACAATGACAACTCTTTAGCCTTGTGTTTCTTCTGTGATGCTGTTTAGTTCTTTTTTCCCTTTCTTCTTACTTTTCTTTTTTGGGTCGTCTGCTTACTGCTTGTTCAGTCTCACTAACACTCTCTGACCTCGTGTGTCTCCCAAAAACTCTCTCTAAAAGTTCATCACAGTTCATCACTTGAATAAACACCATTCATCGACATTCATCGGTAGTTATTCCCTTTACCACAACAGGTTATGGGCCCAGTTTAATCAAAAATTTCTCCGTTTCAACCTCAGCTTATTTTAAAGGATGTCAACGTTCACGTCCAAAGACGTGAGCCATATCGTTAAGTTCGATGGCAAAAATTTTGCTTTCTGGAAGTTTCAAATATGGATGGTTCTAGAACAGCACGATTTAGTGGAAATTGTTCTAGGTGAAGAACCCATCCCAGATGAAGATTATGATGACGATCAAGTAATTCAGAACAGTGATGAAGTATCATCGTGGAAAAAGAAAGACAATGCAGCCCGTTGCTACCTTGTATCCACCATCGCTCAACACTGTCAAAGGACACTCGTTAACTGCAAAACAGCACATGAAATGTGGACTCGTCTTGCAAATCAACATCAACAAAATGCTTCTGAAAATAAGCATCTGGCTCAGAAACAGTTTTTCGCATACAACTATGTCGAAGGCAATGATGTAATGTCTCATGTGACTGAAATTGAAACCATGGCACATAATTTGGAAGATCTTGAAGCTGGCGTTAGTGACTTGCAAATCATGACAAAAATCATATGCACATTGCCTCCCAGTTTTCGCCATTTTGTTTCTGCGTGGGACAATCTTCCAGATGCTGACAAGAATATAGCTAGTCTCACAGCTCGCTTACTTAAGGAAGAGACCCTGAACAAAATGTATGGAGGACAAGAGGAGACAGATGCAGCTTTCTTTTCTCGACATCAACCACCTTTAAACAAAAATGAGTCGGCGTCCAAGAAAATGAGTAAGCCAAGAATCAAATGCAGTTATCCTTCTTGTCAAAAACAAGGCCACACTGAAGCAAGCTGCAGAAAGCGAATCGCTGATGAAAAGGCTAAAACTCAAGCCCAACTAGCAAAAACGGACCCGATTCTAGATGAAGATTATGCTTTCACATTTGATGCAGATTTTTCTTTTCAAGACGAATACGCTTTTGCATCTGATGCATATCTCGAACATGCTGGCATTAAAAGGTTTATTGCCGACTCTGGTACAAGCAAGCACATGTCAGACCAGCGCAATATTTTCTCTACCTTCCACGCGGTGGTGCCAGGTGCCTGGCCAATCAAAGGTATAGGAATCAACAACGAACCACTTCAAGTCCATGGCCATGGATCAATCAAAATCCAAACTCGGGTCAATGGTAAATGGACCGCAGGCATACTGAATGGAGTTCTTTTTGTCCCTCAGCTGGGTGCGAACCTTTTTTCAATAGGAACAGCCACTGACCTTGGATGCCTGGTAGCTTTTGACAGTGCTGGAGTTACTATCTCTCGTGGCAACAAAATAGTTCTGGTTGGAGCGCGAGTAGGTCGGAATCTTTATCATCTAGGTTTGAAGATCATCGCCCCGGCTTCAATTGGCACTTCAGCACTTTTCTCTGCATCAGTTCCCACACCGATATCCATCTGGCATCAACGTCTAGGCCATATAAACCATCAGTACATCCACAAAATGTCGTCAAGCAACATGATTGATGGTCTTAACATCAACAACGTCGCCGAGTCATCATCTCCTTGTGCAGGCTGCGCGTATGGAAAAAGTCATCGTTCACCCTTTCCAAAGGATGGACGTAATCGAGCCACCAGCATTGGAGGACTCATCCAATCGGACATCTGCGGTCCCATGAGTGTTCCATCAATCGGCGGTTCCTTATACTACATTATTTTTAAGGACGACTTTAGCGGTTTTCGCGTCGTACATTTTATTCGGCAAAAATCAGAAGCCTCGGATTTATTCAAACAGTACGTTAGCCGACTCCACACTGAAACTGGACAGAAAGTTCACATCCTTCGTTCGGATAATGGAGGGGAGTACGGAGGTAAAGAATTTAATTCTTGGCTGTCGAAGAAAGGCATCAAACATGAAAGCAGTGCCCCATACAATCCAGAACAGAATGGGGTTGCGGAACGCGAAAACAGAACCGTCGTTGAATCAGCACGCAGTCTTATTCACATGAAGAAATTACCTCTTGAACTGTGGGCTGAAGCCATCAGCTGTGCAGTCTATACTCTCAACAGAGTTAGGTCAAGAACGATTCCCACGACCCCGTATGAAGCTTGGTTCAAAACTAAGCCGAATGTGGGCCACTTCAAGATTTTTGGCAGTGAAGCCTACGTTCATATCCCGGAGTCCCAACGTAAAAAGTTCGATCCCAAAAGTGAAAAATGTATTTTTGTTGGTTACTCGGAAACTCAAAAAGCTTATCGCTTCTGGAACGCAGAACAAAGGAAAATCAAGATCAGCCGTGACGCCATTTTTAATGAAGAACCTACTGCTGAAACTCCAATTTTCTATCCTGATCAAACCAAATGGGTAATGAAAGAAAAAAATGCCTCTCCAACAGTTTCGACAGGCCCACCTTCTTCAGACGATGAAGCTGATCCTTTCCATGGTTTTGAAAAAGAAGAGTCTCACATTGATCCTAGAACAACCAATCAAAAGGTCTATCCCCAGCGAGTTCGAAAACCACCGGGAGAATGGTGGAAAATTCCTCAAACAGACTGTGCTCAATATGCTCTTCATGCTGCTGCCGTCCATCCGGACATTGAAGAGCCGTCCAGCTACGATCAAGCAACACAATCGGATGAAGCAAACCACTGGATGAGAGCTATGAAAGAAGAATTTGACTCACTTATCAAGAACGGAACTTGGGTTCTTACAAATCTACCGCCCGGGAGATCAGTCATCAGAAGTCGTTGGGTTTACAAGCTCAAAAGAGGCCCGGACAATCAGATCGAGCGCTTCAAAGCCCGTTTTGTAGCGAAAGGTTTTTCGCAAAAACCTGGGATCGACTTTGATGAAACGTATGCTCCCGTGGTGAAATACGATTCACTTAGAACAATACTAGCGATTGCAGCTGCAGAAGATTTAGAAATATCTCAGCTTGATTTCAAAACCGCCTTTTTATACGGCGATTTGAAAGAGGAGATCTACCTTCAACAGCCTCAAGGTTTCATCACTGCTGGAAAAGAAAAACAAGTGTGTCATCTCTTAAAAAGCCTTTACGGATTAAAGCAGGCGTCTCGATCGTGGAATCAGAAATTTGACCTCTTTCTCACCAAATATGGCCTTCTCCCAAGCTCAGCTGATCCGTGTGTTTATTTCAATCACGATGACAAAGGGCTGACCATTGTAGCCATCTGGGTCGACGATGGACTCATCTGCAGTTACAGTCAATCAAAAACTATTGACATCGTCCAGTTCCTCAACTCAAATTTTGAAATTACATCTGGCCCAGCAGCAATGTTCGTCGGTTTGCAGATATCCCGTAATCGTTCCCAGAAGCTTCTTTTTCTACATCAGCCACACTACATTCAAAAATTACTCAAGAGGTTCAACATGGCGGATTGTAACCCAAAAAAGGTCCCCTCTGATCCACACAGCCGCCTAGACAAGACAATGTGTCCAGCATCTCCGACGGAGATAGCAAGCATGGCAAAAATACCTTACCGTGAGGCCGTTGGCAGTTTGCTGTACATCATGGTAACTACACGCCCCGAAATTGCCTTTGCCGTCAACCAAGTAGCCCGTTTCTCTCAAAACCCTGGACCAATCCATTGGAATGGCGTTAAAAGGATCCTTTCGTACCTTGCCGGGACTATTAATTACGGTTTGCGCTTTTGTGGTGGCCCTAATTCCGGCACTCTCGTAACTTATTCGGATTCAGACTATGCCGGTGACTCTGAAACGCGCAGATCAACTTCTGGAAATGTTTTCATGTTGAATAACGGACCGGTAGCGTGGTGCAGTAAGCAGCAACATTGCGTAACACTCTCTACTGCAGAGGCCGAATACGTGGCAGCCTGTGAGGCCGCGAAGGAGACTATTTGGCTCCGCCGTTTACTTCATGACGTCAGCTTCACTCAACGAGCTCCTACTCCGCTGCTGTGTGACAATCAAAGCACCATCAAGCTGGTCTACAATCCTGAGCTACACCAACGCACAAAGCACATTCAAATTCGACTTCATTTCATCCGGGAGAAACAAGCAGAAGGAGAAATCAATGTTTCCTACGTTGATACATCTCATCAACTAGCTGACATCTTTACGAAACCCCTGGACTGTTCAAAATTCGAAAAATGTCGAAAATCCATCGGAATCGAAGACTTACCAATTGTCGATTGAGGGGGAGTGTTGTTGTATTACAATGACAACTGTTTAGCCTTGTGTTTCTTCTGTGATGCTGTTTAGTTCTTTTTTCCCTTTCTTCTTACTTTTCTTTTTTGGGTCGTCTGCTTACTGCTTGTTCAGTCTCACTAACACTCTCTGACCTCGTGTGTCTCCCAAAAACTCTCTCTAAAAGTTCATCACAGTTCATCACTTGAATAAACACCATTCATCGACATTCATCGGTAGTTATTCCCTTTATTAACAACACTACCATGCCGCTCTAAGACGGCTTTACACCCTCGAAACTAAATTCCGATCAGACCCCACGTTTACCGCCAGATACGCAGCTAACATGAAAGATAATGTCACCCTAGGGCACGCCAAAGAACTCAGCAAAGAAGACATAAACTCTACCAAACCGGGAAGATCTTTCTACCTGCCCCACCATGGGGTGGTAAACCCGAGGAAACCACATAAAGTCAGAACAGTCTTTGATGCCTCGGCAAGGTGCAATGGCGTATCTCTTAACGACCGACTGCTTAAGGGTCCCGACCTTTTAACCAACCTAGTGGGTATTCTCATTCGTTTCAGACGATTCAAGATCCCAGTAACCGCAGATATCGAAAAGATGTTCCATCAAGTAAAAGTATCTCCGAAAGACCGCCCTGCCTTAAGATACCTCTGGCGGGAACCAGGCTCTTTATATCCACCCAAGGTTATGGAAATGCAAGTACAAATCTTCGGAGTGGTCTCGTCGCCAACCATCTGCTCGTTCGCCCTTCGTAAAACAGGAATAGATAACGAGCACGAATTCCCCGGAGTAACCAACAAAATCATCAACCACTTTTACGTCGACAACTATATGGACTCCTTCGACAACCGCGTAGACGCGATCCAAACCTGCAACCAACTAAGGCAGTGCCTAGTCCGCGGCGGTTTTAAGCTGACCCAATGGATCTCGTCGGACAAAGAAACCCTAGCATCACTTCCAGGCTCCCTGCTAGCTAAACCGACTCTTAATCTAGATTTGGACGATCTCCCCACGGAACGAACCCTAGGTCTTCAGTGGAATTGCCAGTACGACACATTTGAACTACACATCGAAGTACCAGAAATAGGTAAAACCAAAAGGGAGCTCCGAGATCAGTAGCCAGCGTCTTCGATCCGTTAGGATTCCTAGCCCCAGTCATGTTCTCAACCAAACAACTCTTACGAGACGCATGGGAGAACTCAACTTCATGGGATGATCCACTCGAGGAGAGTCTTTTGAGTCGTTGGAGGCAATGGAATATCTCCCTCCGATTCTTAACCCAAATCAACCTTCCACGGTGCTTCAAGTCCACGTCCGACTCCCCAACCAACACACAATTGCACGCATTTTCCGACGCATCAGAGAACGGTTACGGTGCAGTCGTTTACATCAGAATGGAGTTCTCAGAACGAGTCGAAACCGCCTTCGTCTGCGCGAAATCAAGAATTTCACCAAAAAAACCATGCACGATTCCCCGCCTCGAGCTTAACGGAGCTCTTATGGCTTACCGGCTAGTAAATACAGTCAAAAGGGAGCTCGATGTTCCCCTAGAAAAAGTTATTAACTGGACAGACTCTACCACCGTACTACGATGGATATTTTCAGAACACTGCCGATATAACTCATATGTGGCCAACCGCGTAGGTGAAATATTAGAAGACGGAAACGTCAATCGATGGATGTACGTCCCAAGCAAAGAAAACCCCGCAGACGACTGCTGTCGTGGATTAGAACCGGAGATCTTAAACACAATGCACCGCTGGTTTCAAGGTCCGAAATTCCTACGGTAGTCCCAAGAAGAGTGGCCAAAATTTCCCGACCCACACATGCTCAGCCCGCACCAATTAGACCCCGAACTCAAAGTAACGGGTAACAAATCTCACTCTTTATGGGTCGGGGCAATAGGGGAGCCAGAGGTTAATGTTTTCGAGAAACTAATGATAAGTAGATCGTCACTAAACTTAATAATTCGCTCGACAGCGCTCATTAAACGCCTCTTTCGTCCCCCTACTACAACAATTAAAAAGGGCTTCTTGGTTCCGCCATCAGAAACCGAAATTTCTACAGCAAGGCAATTCTTGGTCAAACTAGCACAGAAAGCCTTCTTCTTAAAGGAAATAAAGTCTATAGAAGACCACAAACCTCTACCCGAAGACTCTCGCCTCGTTCAACTCTCCCCCTTTTTGGATAACGACGGGATCCTACGTGTCGGCGGCAGAATCCAACGTGTAAAATCTCTATACTCAGTGAAACATCCAATCCTGCTGCATCCCAACCATAGACTTACCACTCTGATAATCGAGAAACTCCATGATGACCTAGCACACGCCAAAACAGAATATATGTTGAGTAACCTACGTTCCACCTACTGGGTCCTGCGAGGAAGAACAACGATAAAAAAAACGATCAGCAGCTGTTTAGTATGTCGACGAAGGAACGCAAAGCCTGTAGCACCGTATATGGCGGCACTCCCCGTCTCTCGCCTGCAGACTTTCAACCCTGCGTTCACACACACTGGTATCGATATGTTCGGTTCATTCCCCGTAAAAATGTTTCGGCGCCAACTAAAGCGCTACGGCATCCTATTCACGTGTATGACTACAAGAGCAGTACACTTAGAAATGACCGAATCTATGGAGATGGACTCCTTCCTTCGGGCGTATAGTCGTTTCATCGTACATAAAGGAAAACCGTCCCACTGTTATAGCGACAATGGAACCAATTTTACCGCCGAAGAGAAAGAAATTAAAGATGGGATCGCCAAATGGAACAATGAAGAATTCATAGGGAAGGCCACCGCCGAAGGTACTACTTGGCATTTCAACCCCCCGTACGCACCACACTTTGGAGGCGCCTGGGAGAGCCTGATCCGATCAGCCAAAACAGCGCTCGTTGCGGTCCTACACGGGCAAGCTACTACTGATGAGGTCTTGAGAACCGCACTCACATTAGTAGAAGGCCTATTGAACAGCAGACCCTTAACTCACGTAAGTGTCGACCCAAACGAACCAGAAGCACTAACACCCTACCACTTGCTAATCGGGCGTGCCAACCCGTACATACCTTTAAACATCGTCGACGACAGTGACATAAGTTCACGCCAACGTTACAGAGCTGCTCTCGCTTTGGCAAAGCACTTCTGGCGTCGATGGTTAAGGGAGTATTTACCTCGACTGATTGAGAGAAGAAAGTGGCTGGAGCACAGAAGTAATATTAAGGTCGGAGATATCGTCATCGTCGTTGATTTAAGATCACCAGAAGGACACTGGCCACTAGGAAAGATCACGAAGGTCCTCCCCGGTCCCGACGACATAGTACGCTCAGCAATGGTAGCCACTCAACACGGGGAATACCATCGACCAGTCACCAAGCTGTGTTTATTAGAAGAAGAGAGCAGGAGGAACGAGCCTCAAGCAGAAGACCGGTCGTAAGACCATTACCCCCCCTTCCTTTTATATCTCTTATATCGACTTAGTTTTTGGAAAGAGGGTTGTCTGTTTCTTCGTTGTTTCCATATCCGCAGGCTTTTTTCTGACATTATCGTCAGTTTTTTTTATGCCAGAACGTGTCTTAATTTTTGTTATAACACCAATCATCTTGTGCTTCTATTTTTTAACTGATGACTATGGTACCACATAACTAATGGGGAACATTCCGAAAACTTCAGCTACGTCGGATCCCGACTACGTTTACACGGGTGTTCGTTCAGGATCACAGTCGTTTTCTATCCAGAAAACGGGGTCGGCCATGTTGCAAATTGACTTTGCAATCCCACACCCTCTCCCTTTTTTTTGACCGTCTCGTACCCCTCCTCCCACGCCCCACTTCTCTCTCTTCTCATCTAATAACCCTCTAATTTTGGCGCGCAGAAACAAGGAAAAAGAGGGTGGGGGAGGAAAGGGAAGAACGAAAGAGGAAAGGACAAGACAACTCGGGGGGCTAGTCGCAAGCAAAAACTGGACCAAGAAGGTTGTCTCAGAAATCTAGGACAAATTACTCTTTTCCATTGTTAGCCTCCACTCTTTCAACAAATACAAAATCGTTTCCAGCCAGCAATCGTTCTTGTCATTCCCTACAGGGTGCAAATGATGTCTTTAGGTAGTAAATCCATTTTGAAAATACTCATTTACGGTAGCTTCCACACGGGTCTGGCGGGGATATAGACATATTAGAATACTGACATATAAACATTGTTCTGTGACGTTGTGGTTATAGCTCCCGAGCTTGATATAACGACGCGTCATGCATGGTTCAAATCTCATAAATAATTATTGTAGCATTTTATCGATAAAAATGTGATATTGGTGGTTGATGGAACATCAACTTCACGTGACTAACCGTGAGTTAACTTGATGACCTTTACGGGAAGTGGAATAAGAAATGGATGAACTGCGGGAGTAGAGTGGTAGAATGGTGGGTGGTAGGTCGGAGGTGAAGGAGGGAAAGAGAATGCAAAAATGGTATAACGCCAAAGGGCAACATTGGAATTGGTGTGAAAGTGTATTAATTACAATACATTCAATTTGGCGCGCAAAAAATTAGATTTGTAATGATATTACACATTAATCTAGTGTCTGGGTGCTTTACGGTAGTGCGTGCAGTATGCAACTCGCACTAGGGCGAGAAAATGAGTATTTTCAAAATGATTAATTATTTATAAAGACTGGAGAAGACGCAGAATGTCTTAAAGTGTAGTATTCTAGAACATTTCCTGAATTGGAAAAGTATTACTAGGGTAAATAAATCAAAAAACCCCTTTTTTCCTATCTCCCCCTGCAATCGAAACCCCCCTGGATTTTTTTAAATTTTGCAACGCAGCATTCGAAACTGGTCTATGGTACTAGAATAGCAACTCCATCTCGTTCAGGGGCCTAAACGCTGTCAGGCAAAACATGACGACAACTCCTGTTAGGGTTCAGGTCCCTGGCCTCAATTTGCAGCAAGAGATAGACAGCTCAATTCGCTATACTAGCGCAACTTGCCTTACGCATTCAGTTGCAACTCCATCTCGTTCAGGGACCTGAACCCTGTCAGGCAAAAACACAAAACCCCCGAGCCGTTATTTTTTTGTTTTGTGTTTGTTATTATTTATGTTTATTGTTTGTTTTTCTTTCTGTTTCCTTTCCGTAATACAATGCCTTTTAACTTTATAATTTTGTTTTCATTTATTAGGATATTACTTAATAAAGCAACGATATAATTTCATTAAAATTACTGTAATAATTGTGAATTTCCACTCATGGGCATTCGGGTAGTGGAACCGGTTCCAAAACCCGATATCATTACTGTGTACCCTATTTGACTTGTTTTTTTGCAATACATCATAGTTTCATTTATTTTCCTTCACTAGCACACCCATTTTAAGTTAAGGCTGGGCCATATCTTTTAAAGTGGGTATTTTAAACGAAAGAAAACCGCTTGATAAGCACCTACCCGAGTAATGATCCATCAGCTATTTTTCAGGTAGGTAGGTCGGTGCGGTTTAACGTGTCTCGGGTAATCCCTCTATCACAGTACACAAAATTAAAATAGCTTTATAGGTAACAATATTAGGTCTAAATAAACAAATTTTACAGAAATGGATAGCCGATGATGGGAGCTATCCACTTCCGTAAAATTTTTACTTAAAAAATACCCAGCCGAGTAGTAAACCGATTGGATATTTTTGTCGGTGTGGTTTGACGGATCGTGAACTAAATGAATTATAATCGGTAAACCATAAGCTCTATATTTGAAAAAAAAATACAGGAATGGATAGCTCTTGATTAGATCAATCCATTTGTGCAAAATTATCGCATTAAAAAATTTTACTAGGGTAGTAAACCGATTTACAATATTTTGCTTTGGTTGGTTCTAATTTTTACTTTAAAAAATACCTAACCGAGTAGTAAACCGATTGGATATTTTTGTCGGTGTGGTTTGACGGATCGTGAACTAAATGAATTATAATCGGTAAACCATAAGCTCTATATTTAAAAAAAATTACAGGAATGGATAGCTCTTGATTAGATCAATCCATTTGTGCAAAATTATCGCATTAAAAAATTTTACTAGGGTAGTAAACCGATTTACAATATTTTGCTTTGGTTGGTACGGTTTCACGGGTATCGGGTAACCCCCACCTCCCTGATATATGTAAAACTTCAATAATTTTTTGCGGAAAAACTATAAGTCCAAGTTAAATACATTTTACAGATATCGATAGCCCTCATCAAAAGCTACCCATTTCTGTAAAAATTATGAAAAAATATTCATAAACAAAAAACTTGAGACAAGACGTTTTTTTATAGTTTTTGCGCTCTATAGAGCAAGTGATTGACGCGTACCCCCTCCCTATTTGTGAACGCATTCTTGCGGATTTCGCCATGTTTGTTACGAGTCCGTTTTTCCTCCGAGGAATCCTTATAGGGAAAAAAGGGGATCGCAAAAAAAAATTTGTGAAACCTTCCCAATTTACCAAAGGATACTAGCAATAATTTTGTGTTAAAGGTAAATGAACTAGCTACATTTTAATATTAAATTAAGGGTATTTAATTCTAGAAAACAGCTAAATTTTAATGTTTAACGGTATTGTTTACAATTTTCATTGTCTTAGGCCCTGGGTATGATGACACCCTTTTACAACGCAGCTCATTTTTTCTTACACATAACATAAGGTTATTAAAAAAACTATCTGGTTTATTTTTATTTAGCTATAGAGGTAATTCACATCGCGGTTTCGCGTGTCAATTGTTTCGATGTCCGCCATTTCCTCTGGTTGTTTATGTCATGTTTTGCGTTGTCTGTATTGGCTGAAAGTGTTATTTCCCAATACAAAGTGGATTTTGTGAATCAGTGTTTAATTTTTTTCAATTTTTTTTTTGTGTCAGTTAATTGCTACGTATCTTAGTTAGTATGTGTAGCAATTTCTGTTTCCAGATCACATTTCTTGTATTTTAAAAAAAATCTTTTCTGTAGGGCTGTCAGAAGATAAACGTAAGTATGCAGCAAAACTATTAATAGTAGGTTGTGATTGCCCCTATACAATTCACGAAGAGTATTGGTGCAATGGACTTAGCATCGCAGGAAAAATGCCACTGGTAACCAATCTTGATTTGGTAAATTACCTGCTATGTTCCAAGTCTCCATACAGGCATGAAGATTTAAAGGCTTACAAGGGCCTTGAGACCTACAAGAGATTTATCGATGGGGGAATTGGATCATTTTGTGCAATCAGTCTTTTAAACAAAAATTTGTTGATGAAAGCGAAGGTTATTACTCTTCATTTGTTTATTTGTAACATTACTATAACATATAACTTTTTGTTGTCATAACGTATGAATAAATTATACTTCATAATTTGTATTACCTCTTGAAAATTTAAAATTACTCTTCTTGACTCTCTATCCATGGCTGATTTAGCGTTAACATACACTTTGTCAAGATTCAGGGATGGGGCCCAGTCTGGGTGTGTTTCTCCAGTGTACTAAAAAGGTTTTCCTGTGTGATTTCAAATAGAAGAATTAGATAGACACATTCACTATTAATAAATTTGTCCAGACTTACCTAGAACAAAATGTGCATTACAAACTCTAATGTTATTTGTTTTTGCAACCCGGGCACAACAATAATGAAAACCCATGACAGCCCTACAGAAAAGATTTTTTAAAAAATACAAGAAATGTGATCTGGAAACAGAAATTGCTACACATACTAACCAAGATACGTAGCAATTAACTGACACAAAAAAAATTAAAAAAATTAAACACTGATTCACAAAATCCACTTTGTATTGGGAAATAACACTTTCAGCCAATACAAACAACGCAAAACATCCCGTCTCAAATACAAACGGCTCTTTAAAAAATAAAGGTCGCTTTAAGAATTTTTTTCAAATTTATGAAATGAAAGCACAAGACATAAACAACCAGAGAAAATGGCGGACATCGAAACAATTGACACGCGGGGTGTAACTAAAACTCGGGGGTCGGGGCTCGGGGGTCGGGGAACTAAAACTCGGGGAATGGACTCGGGGTCACCATTTTCCCCGAGCTTTAGTGTGTTCAAACGGGGTGACGGGTAAACAAAAAACGACTAAAACTCGGGGAATGGACTCGGGGACGGGAAGTCGGGGAATAATTTTATTTGCTTACGGCGGGGTGACGGGTAAACAAAAAAAGACTAAAACTCGGGGAATGATTTTTTGAGCTGACGGAGTGATATACGGGGAATGTTTTTTTGGCTATATTCTGTGATATACTTTCATAGTCCGCATGAGATTTTGATGCAGACGTTAATGGTTCCCTTTCTTTCCATCCCATATTAATTAGGTGTTGCTGCGAATTCACGGCCTACATCGACTTCTTGCGCAGGTTGGAATTCATGTTTAACTCGAGCTGCAAGCCTGCAACAACTAATAACACGACTTTTCGGCAAGAGAAGGACACGTTTTGTATATTTCCGCCTTCACGTGTATTGTGTTGTAGTGTAAAACTATATTTGTTTCATGCTTTGAATGTGTTGAATTTCAATAAATCTTGAAATTATTTTCAATTGCTAATCGAACTATTACTTCTTTGCCCACAACCAATTATCGCTCACATCTCGCTAGTTGCAGAAATTCCCTTGAGACATTCCCCCACGAAAAATTTTGTGTCTGTGTATGACTTTCCCATTACCTTTTGCATCTCGCTAGTTGCAGAAATTCCCTTGAGACCTTGCCCCTCGAAAAATTTTTGTGTCTGTGTCTGACTCTGTCGCAATCAATCTATAGCTTCAGTTCAAGTTCACAAGTGACGACGTGTATTATGTTGCTGGTGATGAATTAAAATTTCAGTGGTCATGAATAAAAATTTGTTGGGTTTTGTGGGCAAACAAGTTGAAAAATGGTTGACGGACCTCGAGCCAACAGACAAAGTCCCTTTTAGACCTTGTGGAGGATACGTGTACATCTATACATGGAATGGATTTCCAAATAAAAAAGGTAAATTAACATTTTCCCTGATAGATCTACGGACATTTATAAACGGACAGTAATCTTAATTGGGGTGGGGGTGGGGGCTTAAAAATGCATTTTCAGTTGCTCACAAGTAATATTTGTTATAACTTTGTCCCTTATTAGATGACTGGCGTAAAGATGGGTACCGGTTTTTGCAGAACGGAAACACCACTTTTGATTTAAATGGGACAAAAGGGAAAAAGATTTACTTTAAATTGCAATTTAAAGAAGAGCCACAAGGTGAAATCACATTCAAGAGGTACGCCTACCTACTAGAAAATGATCAGTATGCAAATATTTGTATTGTTCAATACGTGGGCGACGAGAAAGAAGCTGTTGGGTTCCCACACGGAAATGCAAAGAAAGAATCAAAAACGTCTGTTGATTTCGTCGGTACTCGACCCTCTCTATTAAAGTCAATGAAAGATGAAGATGGGACTCCAATTCAAGTTTATCGAAAAACAATGGCATCTTGCCCCAGAGATCTTCATACCCACGCCGTTAATGCGCCAAGAGATTTGAAGCAAGTGGCCAACACACAGTTCCAACGTAGATTAAAATCCAATTTGAGCAGTAATGGACTTTGGAATTTGATGTATATTATAGACGACACCCAATTTGTGAAACGCTTCGTTATCGACAAGGAAGATCTCATGATTTTTTGCTTTCAAGATGATTTATTAGAGACAATGAAATGTGTCTTAAGAAGACACGGGTTAAAACCTCAACAACTCTCGTACGATACAACTTTTCTGCTCGGTGACTTCTACCTTTCTTTTTTAGTATTCCGGGAGACGGAATTTTCCACCGCTCCAGCCATTCCGTGCATTTTTTTCATACATGAAAGAAAATTACTGGAAACCCACGAAGAGTTTTTTTCTTTTGTCGTCAGATACGTACCGGAACTGAAAGAATGCCAGAATACGTACATGGTAACGGATGACGAAGCAGCGATAGTGAGCGCCATTAAGAAATTTCTCCCAGAAATGGATTTGTTTCGCTGCTTCAATCATGTAGCTAACGATATCAAGAGAAAAATCGGAACAATTGTCGGCTTAAACGCCGAAGAAAAAAAACTTTACATGAATCAGTGTCGAGAATTATTCTCGCAGAAGTCGAAAACAAATTATTTGGAACTTCTGGCGGAAAGACAAATCGGATGGAATCAGCAATTTGGCACCTATTACGTAAAAAATATTCATCCAGATATTGACCGGATTGGTGCATGGGTTTGCAACAAGTATGGTGTTGGCAAAATTACAACAAACCAATCGGAGTCGCTAAACAATCTAATAAAGGGCCTAAACGATTGGAAGGAGTGCCCCATCGATGCCATGGTACTGAGTCTTTTTCAACTTTCCCAATACTATAATGCTGAGATTATACGCGGCCGCTACAACTACGGACAACACCGAATCCTTCCCGAGCTAGCACATGTTTACAAGGAAGAGAATGACAAACCAATTCTTCCAGAAATAGTGGATCCCCAAACCATCATCCAAACAATCAAAGAAGCGGAAAAAGACGTCAATGCACATTTCAAAAAATGTGAAACAAACGTAGAAGAAAAACAAAAAATTCAATTTACAAATTACGACCAAGAAAAATTGTCTATGTATGAAAGAGCTCTCTCTGTAATCAATGACAAAGATGGAATTTCGATGAGACCAAAAACAGGCGAATTTATTGTCAAGGGGACACTAGGTACCTCACATGTAGTTACAATATTCCCCAAAGTAACGTGCACTTGTGCGGGATCGGGACATTGCTACCACGTATTAGCGTGTGACATGGCTATTGGTCGACGACAGACAAACTCCAAGAAACCGAACGTGACTGCATATCGAAAAAAAAGGAGGAAGTTTGGGGACAAAAGATCGGGGAGAAAACGACCTAGAAAGCTCGACAAACCACCCAAAATTGATAAAAGCGAAACGATGAGTGGAAATGATGACAATGGAGAGTGGGATGGGGATGACGCCTTATTCCTCAAGGATATAATGCACAAGAAACATCACTCACTTCCCAAAGGCAAGAAGGACAAGCAGAAAGACGTCCCGAATACCACTATTTCCCCAACTAAAAAGACATTTTCAGATTACTACGAATCTTCCGATTTAGATTCAAACACGAGCTTTGGAAGCGAAAAAGACAGGCGCAGGGAAAAAGCAAAAGAAGCAGCACGCGATAAGTGGAATTATGACCAAATAATACGCTTTGACGATTTATTTCCAGAAGTTGATCAACCCAAAGTAAAAGAAGAAATAGGCCTTATTGACGAAAAGGTTTTTGATTTGTACATTTTTTTTACGTGTTGGCTTAGTAACATTTAATTACATATCTAAAGGTTGAGGTGTCTAACAGCAATTTCGTTTGCAACGTGTTGGAAACCACTGCTATTTCTGAAGATGATCTCATCAATTCTCAACTTCCGTTGTCTGGAATACGCGCTGGAATACCAGTAGAGCCCGTTGTTGGTAAATGAAATTTTTTTCTAGCAATCTTTTAAAACTAAAGTTATATATATTTTTTGTGTCAGACCCAACAAGGGTATTGTATCAACGGAAGCATGAATTGCATCAGCTGGGTATTGCATCAGCTGAAATTCTGCACAATGCAATCAACCCACAGCAAGCGATGAAGGCAGTCGGAAATCGTCCAGGCTCAAAATGTTTGTCACCTCAAGAACCTGTCCCGGAATCTGTTTCTGTTCGCGAAGATGGAACACTATCACCACAGACACGCTCCCCGTCCTACTCACCGAAAATCTTTCGCTCACGCTCCCGTACACGCTCAAGCTCCGGTACACGCTCCCGTACACGGTCAAGCTCCGGTACGCGTTCCCGTACGCGCTCCCGTACATGCTACCGTACAGGGACAAGCTCCGGTACACGTTCCAATACGCGCTCCCCTTCATGCTCAAGCTCATCTTCAAAATCACTATGTTCACCTACACCTTCGCAGCCAGATAGTCACCCTGACATTCCTGTTGAATACGAAACCGACCAAGAAATGGAAACTGCGAAAGCTGAGTCGTTATTCCAACAAACTGTGATCATTGATCAAAGGAATGGGGAAACATTAGAAGCAGACGACATTCAGGAAATCGGCCAGCCAAATCGCTGGCTTTCTACGAAAATTATCAATGCAGCTACGGAACTAATCCGCCGTAAGTTTCCAGAAATTGGAGCACTTTTTAACTGCCAATGGGGGTCAATGCTCCAATTCAACTCGGTTAAATCAAAAAAATGGGTTCAAATCATACACAACAACAGGGATCACTTTGTTGTGGCATGCAAAGGTTTTGGATCGGACCTTGTGTTGGTTTTTGATAGCAACTGGAACGGCGGTGAACCAGATCAACACGTTATTTATTGCATTGCTAAAATTGAGAACACTAATGACAAAATTCTCAACATCGGATTCATGGACTGCGAAAAGCAAAAAGAAAATGGGAGCTGCGGACTGTATGCGATTGCATTTGCGACAGCGATTGTGCATTCGCTGAATCCATCTGAACTGAGATTTGAAGTTTCGAAATTTCGCCCTCATCTTATCAATTGTATTTCTGCCGGAGAAATTACTCCTTTTCCAACAATTGGATTAAGGGTTCGGTCGAACTGGAGGCCCAAGAAGAAAATCGCAACACCCATTTATTGCGTTTGTCGGATGCCCGACTTTGGAGACCGTAGGAAGCTTCCTGTTGCATACCGCGTGATGACGCAGTGCAATATGTGCAAAAATACTACCACCAGGAATGTGAAAACATTCCACAGATTGCGATTAATTCAAAAAAATTCCATGGTTTTGTTCCGTGTGTACTGCATAAACTTTGTTTCTCAATCTAACATCCGGAATATATGTGAAAACATTCCGCAGATTGCGATTGATTCAAAATAATACCATAGTTTTGTTCCATGTACTGCACAAACTTTACTCGTGTTCCTCAAATTCAGATTGTCATAAACAGAAATAAAGAATTTTGTAAACTAATGTGTTGTTTTTGTAAACTTATATATGATGTTAGCTCAAAAAATCATTTCCCGAGTCCATTCCCCGAGTTTAAGTCTTTTATTGTTTACCCGTCACCCCGCCGTAAGCTAAAAAAATCATTCCCCGACTTCCCGTCCCGATGTGAGCGGTAATTGGTTGTGGGCAAAGAAGTCAGTAATAGTTCGATTAGCAATTGAAAATAATTTCAAGATTTATTGAAATTCAACACATTCAAAGCATGAAACAAATATAGTTTTACACTACAACACAATACACGTGAAGGCGGAAATATACAAAACGTGTCCTTCTCTTGCCGAAAAGTCGTGTTATTAGTTGTTGCAGGCTTGCAGCTCGAGTTAAACATGAATTCCAACCTGCGCAAGAAGTCGATGTAGGCCGTGAATTCGCAGCAACACCTAATTAATATGGGATGGAAAGAAAGGGAACCATTAACGTCTGCATCAAAATCTCATGCGGACTATGAAAGTATATCACAGAATATAGCCAAAAAAACATTCCCCGTATATCACTCCGTCAGCTCAAAAAATCATTCCCCGAGTTTTAGTCTTTTTTTGTTTACCCGTCACCCCGCCGTAAGCAAATAAAATTATTCCCCGACTTCCCGTCCCCGAGTCCATTCCCCGAGTTTTAGTCGTTTTTTGTTTACCCGTCACCCCGTTTGAACACACTAAAGCTCGGGGAAAATGGTGACCCCCGAGTCCATTCCCCGAGTTTTAGTTCCCCGACACCCGAGCCCCGACCCCCGAGTTTTAGTTACACCCTGACACGCGAAACCGCGATGTGAATTGCCTCTATTGTTTGTGAATGGTTTGTTGTTCATCTCCTTGTAGCAGACGAATTTCTGGCAGCAAACGAAATTCTTCGGCTAAAAGAGACGAGCAACTTACAAACAAAAATAAAATAAAAATAAAGTAGATAGAACTGGAGCTAGAAAAAAATATTGGGAAATGAAAAGATGAATAGGGTACCCACTGCTAGGAAGAAAAGGGGTAAATCTAAATTATAGTTATAAAAACTTAATTTTTAACGTGAAGAAGATGGTTTCTCCATAAGACGCTGCAGCCGCAGCAGACCAACTTGGACACAAATGAGATTTTCGCATTTGTGGAAAACGAGCAACGCAGGATGTTTTACTGCTCTATTGACAGTCAAGGTTATCATACCCTAAAAATATGTCAACTAATAATTTAAAAAAATACGGGAAAGTATTAAACTCGAATATTAAATGTTTCCTAACTTTACAAAGGTGCAAAGGACCTAAATTCATTACTAAAAGTAATTAATTTCATTAGTAGTTTTAAGCCACCATCTTAAAAAATGGCGACAGATCTAACCGATTGCGCCGAAAAACCGACTCGCAACTATCTGTTTCTAGAGGACCCAAACCGATCGCACCAGATCGTCCATTTTTCGGGTAGATCAGATCGGTTTACCCGATTGCGGCCAATCGGGACCGAACCCTAGCCTTAAAACTTCAGATGGGGTTGGGCTGAATTGCGAGATAGTGCAACTCGGCATCCGCTGAAGGTCTATAACACGGCCGGGCCGAGCGCCACATTAAAATTTAATTTTCTTTTAAAATTTTGAAAAAAACTTGCAAAGCGGAACCTTTTTAGGTATACGGTTGGGTTACTAAATTTATTTCGTTAAAATAACAGCTTTTACACGAAACATTAAAACACTAGTCATATTTTCTTCTGATAAGTAAATTTTTAATACATTTTTGATTTCTAAAGGAAAATAAGGGAACAAGATTGTCCATATTTTTTTCAAACAGAATTTCCGAATTTTGAATTACCATTAACGTTTCTTAATTAAATCGATTAAAAAATTCCGAAGTGCCGATGGGCAGTCTAAGTTCTGTTGACATATAGCAACGAGACTACCCAATGTAATGTATTTTAGATTCCACATTGGATTTTTAGAGCAATAACTGAGACAGAATTTTGAATGAAAATAGTTGCAACCCAAACGATGATTTTATTATATAAGCTTGTGTTTCAGTACATAGTTTAACAATATTCCTATATGCAAGATTTCGCAGTATAACGTCACCACCCAATACATGAGCTATAAAAGAAAAACTATTCGCGGTGGTCACACTAGAAGAATGATATCTCAACCAAATTTTCTATTTGTCTTGTTTTATTTCTCTTGCTTGTTTGTTTTTTTTCAGTTTTGTATTAAATTTGTTGTGGTTGCCTATTTTCAATTCTTCTTATGTAAATCACATTTTTCAACAAATTAAAGATGATTGGTTATTTTTGTTCAAAATGGGCAAATGGTATTGAATCCAATTGAAATCAATCAAAAAGACGAATACTTATTAGAGACGAATAACCATGCTGAAGTTCGCGTTGATGTGAGAAACAAAAGTAATAAAGGCAAAAGATTGAAGAGTTCAGATCCGATGTGAATGCATCCGAGTGAAAAAGGCACGGTATATAATGATAAAAATCGGATCGATGACAGGAACATTCGAAGTTGATTAGTTCAGTAATAATGAGGTGATGCGGATAGACGCAGAAGAAAGAAATAAAAAGTGTCCCACGCTGTCGGTTCGGCACTTGCGGATTCGGAAGTCAAACCGGTCTAAACTGCAATGCTCTAACGATTTTCAGAGGTCGGATTTACCTTCTGCAAAGATAAAAAATGTACAGACATTTAAAATTCAATCAAAGTTAGCAACGGTGGTATCTGGTTTTCTTTGCAAGGGTAGGTAAATGTCATGGCGGCAGTACAGTATTAACGCACAGTGGCACATGAAAAGCAATCGAATTCATCGTCCTTATCAAGGAGCAAGGTATAAAAATGAACAGCTGACGATAGGTTCTAAGAACGAGGTTGTCCTACGAGCTGTAAACAAAATTAGTACCCATGTACTACGTAAATAAACATAATGAGGAGGACACGTACGACGTGCTGCTAAAGTGTTTCTCCGACGCGTCGCAATTGTTGTCGCAGAGTAAACAATGTGAAGACGGACGAAGACATGCTCGGCGTAACGACAAATGATTCCAGCAATCCGGTTCACAAGCGCAAAATTCACCACAAGTTCAGCATCACGACCCATACAAACGAGTCCAAACGTTTCAAACACGACATCTACCAATTCCCGGAACGTTTAGCGATAAGGTTTTTTTAAATCAAAAACTAAATCGAAGTCATTTCACGAGGTAACCAAATTCATTCGCTTGAATTCCAGAGTTAAGAGCTTGTACCTTTGAAACCTTGGCCGATTTTCCATTTTCTTAAAAAACTATCTGCTGGCCCACCAGAATTGAGCTCGTCTGGAACCATGTAGCATTTCTTTGAATCAATGAAGAGCATTTTGATGATGTGAGAAGAATCCGTCCAATTCGGACGTTGCTGACGAGGGCGTTTCAGGCGTTACGGAAGCATATAGTCGAGAGTAACGAAAGAAACCAGAATGGCCGATGAATCCTGAGGTCAGTTGGTTGGTATGGTTCGGTGAAAATGGGGGCGGTGACGAGATGACAGCCTGCGTTATGTCTTCCGTGCTTGAATCGAATTCGTGCTGGAGTGAACGGAAAACGCGCGAGGGAATCCGATCTTTAGCTCGTAGTGAGCGGATGCGTAACCGCACGCCTGGCAGGTTAGGAGGCAAAAAATTGGCTTCTGTTTCCGAAGCCGATGGTGTTGAAGTCGGGACCGACAAGGCACCGGTCTCTGCATCTCTAACACCGTCAGTTCCGAGATCGCCACTCAAAAGTCGCAGGAGTCGACTGTGATGGTGAGTGGTTTCCGATTCCGTGTCAACATCAACTTCTTGATCGCTGCTACGTTTCACTTCAGCGCCACTGTTTGTCAATCCCGAGTGATCGCTGGTGTTCATTTCTGATTGCTGGTCCGTTGCAGTCGTGGCCGACACTACTATCTGGGCCTGCAATTCTTCTTCTTCATAGTTGTCGATGAGTATGGAAGGCGTTGGATTTGGGCTAGGGGCTTTTAGTTCATCGGCATTCTTTTCGTTTGATGGTGATTCATATCCATTCACTTTGTGTGGCTCATTTCTTGTCTCGTTAGGTGAAGACATTGTAAGGTCTACAGATATGATTGTTTCATCTAATTTGCCATTTTTTTGTTGGAATGGACCACTATCGACCGAATCACTTCTGCCGACTAGTTCTGGACTTCGTGACGTCATGAAGACGCGTTCCATGTCGGCTGATAGGGACGAATGACGATTCGATACCCCCACCCAACCAAAAGATACAAAAATAAGTTGGAATGGGTTACATGTCGGGTCAAAAAATGAACTGCTCATAGGAACAGTTTTCCGGTAAACCCAAAAAAAAAGAGGGTTTCATCGATATACTATCGCCATGAGGGAGGTATTGTACTTCTAAATACCATAACGTCTAGAGGTTTTGCCTTACCATTAGGATCCAGAGAAGTCATGGCTTGTAGCATTCGAAATGACCGCGATGGGATGTTTCCTCCCATGTACTTTTTGGGTTCGGGTTCACTCTGTTCGCTAGGTGGCCCACGATTAATGTTTGTTGTTGTGCCTGATTCATCATTTTTTCAATACATTAATGAAATTTTCCTCAATAATTTCGTCTCCTAAGTTTCTAATAGGTAATACCTGCTACGTTGGATGGCATCGGATTGTTAGCTTGAGCACGGTTCATTTGCTGCTGCTGTTGATATGCTGTGGAAAGGTAAACAATTAACCATTAGTCTCATCACTCCACAGCCGAAAAACTGTTGGTCAGTAACAAAAGTCTCTCATCCAAATAAAAACCGTTAAAAGATTCATTTTTATTGTGATCGACTGAAAATCAAATTGGATTAGATTATTAAGTTATCTTTTACTTCCCGAATCTAAGTTTGAACCTTTTGCAACTTCGATCGAGGGTTTACAGGAATTAGTAATGCTTTTGTTTCTTTTAGATGTTTGTAACATGGAGTTATGATCGTGGTTCTGTTAGGATTACTTAGATATGCAGCGCTTTTTTGTCGGTTAGTAACGTAAGGTTTACCATCCTCAGCGGCGGACGAATCGGTAGCGGTGAAATTCTGCAAAATGCGGAAAGCTCGCGATGGGATGTGCGAGCCGCGATAACGCGGATCAACTTCTTGATGCAACGAGTGCTCTTCGTTCACTGATGTGTGTTGTATGTACGTGTGCGTGTACGTGTAGGCGTGCGCGATGTACGGAAACGTGACGGTTGCCGTGTCATGTGGACGAAGACGCATGGGAGCAGAGCAAGGGAGAGAAAGAGAGAAGAGTTGGACCACATTCCACAATAAACGTTGATGATGACATTGATCGAAGGAAACGTTCTATTCCAAATCGGTTTGGCAATTTTTTTTTTGTTTTTTTGTTTTTTTGTTTTTTATATTTGGTTTAGAAGCCATGCTCAATTAAGTGTAAGGTATTATGACTTTAACAACTAAAGTACTAGAACTAAGACTTTAGCTCGTACCAATTTCTACTCTCAAAGTAGAAAATTATTTTCTTGTTGCAATGCAAGTTAGCGGACATTACTGAAGGATAGGATTTTTGAATGGCATTTCTTTTTTTTTTTTTTTTTTTACCCCATTGTTATTTTATTTTTAGAAATGGCTTCTAAGGTTGGATAAATGTTACCTTGTGACCGGAACATGTCCATGAGTTCACGATCATCCTGAGTCAGGTTCAAGCGACGTTCGCCGACTGGCGGTGGCCCAGAATGCTGGGATAAGCGACCACCGCTTGTGCCACCGCTGTTGTTGCTGCCAATAGAGGAACGTGATAAACGTCCGGAACTCTCAGCTGGTTCGGCTTCAGCATCAGCTGAATCGTCGGCTGGATCGTGGATCATCTGTAAGATGCGAAAGGAGCGTGATTGTGTCGGCTGTCCGCGAGGTTGTTCGACACTGGCAGCACGACTGTAAGTTCCAGCTGCCATCGGATTCGAGGGCGATTCGTGGTGCTGTTCCTGCTGTTGACGCCCGTTATTTGTTGGCGACATCATCAATCTGTATTATAACATTCTATCATTACCATACTCTTAATGAAAGTTAAGAAAAATTCCACTATACGTCAAAAGGCCAAAGAATAAAAAAACAAAATTGTTTTTTTAGTTCTTAAAAAAGTATTGATGTTTTGCTTACTCGTCCATCATGGATGCAATTTGATTGGCGTTGGCAGCAGCTTGCGTCCGCCAGGGAGCTTGCTGTTGTTGTTGCGGCTGATAGCTTTGTTGAGCATCTGGTTGCCTTTGAACGGTAACTGGAGTCATACTAGTATTAACTCCCGATCCACTACTCTCCAAGTAAATTGGTATAACTTTGCCCTGTGCGTTATGCCAGGGTGGATGGACGGTTTCATCTTTAACAGACGAGACACTCCTTTGCGGCGTCGGAGGGGCCCTCGTGGCTGTACCCCCGGCATGGCCTCCTTCAACTGCGATTGGAACGACGCGGACGTTCCCCGATGCGGAAGCCGCAGTTTGAAACGGTTTTACATTCTCTTCTCGATCGACAGGGATAACTCGTTCGTGTTGCTGCTGTTGATTGTGGACGAATACTGGAGTCGGAGAACTAGAAGGCCGATTCTGCGAATTCATCCATGGCATTGGTGCCTTGGCCAACTGAGCCGATGCTAGTGGGGACAAAGGTCCGCTTGGCCCATTGCTATTCGCGTTGTTGCTAGTGTTAGGACTCCCGCTAGCAGCATTGTTGTTTACTGGTGGGATGTAAATTGATCCCAACTGAGTGTTTCGACGCTCCGGAGTCGGTACCGTAGTCGGAGCGGATGGCGCTACTGGCGCTGGAGCAACAACCGGCTGTTGTGGAGTATAAGTGGCCGGAATAGAACTCTGAGCCTGACTGCTAGCGCTCCTGGCCGACAAAGAGTTCATAATTTCTTCGAACATCTGCTCCGGTGATTGCGTCTGGGGTTGCGATTGCAAAAACTGCGGCACCGCTGGCTTCAAGTTGATGCGCATTGGCTGTGGCGGCGAAGATTCCACACTCTGCTGCTGGATGTAATTCTGATGCGACGGCGGCGGAGGGGGAGGAAGCGGAGAGGTGGCCACCACTGTGGGCGTTGGAGGAGTTACTGGTAAGTGCATAGCGGGCGAATGCAGAACAGGCATTTGCTGAGGCGTCGGCGGAAAGACGGGTACAGCTATTTGAGGCTGCATGGCCATTAGAGCTTGAGGACTTAAGTGAGACGGCGTCGGCGACGATCCAGGAGGATTGGTCGGTGTCGGATGTGGATGGCTAGAAACGCCTTCGTCGGCTGCGTTTTTGGATATGCGACGTTGCATACGCGGAGAACGGATCTCGGCTAAAAAATCAATGCCGCCCGGTGTATACGTGAACGGTTTTTTGTCTTTGGTCATCATGGCGTTTTGAATGGCAGACGGTGGTATGTAGCTAAACGGTGCCCCGCCACCTGGTACATGTTTACCTCCACCTGCTCTCCCCGCCGAATTTGGCCCTCCTCCCATCTGTTATTCAATGTTGATTTGGAAAAAGGAAAAACAAAAACAAACAAACAAAAAAAAGTTAAATTATTTGACCATAAAAGGGCACGGAACATTAACACTAAAACAGAATCAAATATTATGATACCTCCGTATTGATTCTGATTGCCGGCATATTACCGGGTCCATGGCTGCTGGGCATAGGTGGAGGAGGAGGCGGTGGTGGTGGTGGAGGTGGTCCTGCCATCATGCCCTGAAGCGCGACTCCACCTTCGAGTCCTGTGTATTAATATAAAACACGGGGTTGATGTGAACGCTTATGAACCACTTTACAGTACACCATAAAAATTTACAAACTATGTGCTAGCCTATTATGTACCTAGGCCGGCTGGGGCGTCCATGTTACTGGTCTCTATAGGCCTACCAACTGGCGAGGCGTGAACACTGCTTTTGCCACCTGATAGAAACGGGCCAATATTTGCACTGCTGCTCCTGCGGCTAACGCCGCTCTTGATTTCTTCCGATTGACGTCTGAAATGTAGAATATATACGTATATGTATTTTTTTTTTTTTTTTTTTAGTAAATTTAATAGCTAGAAAGCGTTGCATAAATGGAATAACCCAAAAGTGTGTAGATCTAAGGATTCTGTTAACACATATAAATAAAAACAGCGAGAAGAACTTGAAAAATCGTGAGCGTGTACGTTGAACCAAAGAAGGTATGCGTGAGCGGCTATTGTTGTAAGGCAGAGCTAAGTCATCTACTGGATAGAGAGTGCTACAAGGGTAATGCCTCGAACGTGACTTGCCTGCTCAATGGAACAGCGCCAGTCGCTTTTATGTGTTTATTTTTTCTCGTTTTTATCCATTCTTTTCATTGAATTCTTTTTTTTTCTCTCTTAAAGATCTGTCTCGGGCCTGCCTAACATGCAACGGCGGATGGAATAGTTAGTCCGGTGCATATTCGTCGGAACTGTGTTGGTATGCCGTTTTGTTCGGTTGCTATTGGCATTCAGCGTGCTGGTCAACGAGCGATAAACAGAAAATGAAACGGTTTCCGCTTCACTCTCGATTCTGATTGCGTGACGTGAGCGACGTGGCGTTGAGTGCAGACCTGGGTCTTTCCCCCTTTCGTCTGGACGGTCGATTTGATTACGATTTACGAAGACAAGGGTTGTGGCGCTACATAATCTAGCGTCTGGATCTTTTTGGAATAAATTCGTTGTGACTCCGACATCAACCTCTTTTTTTTTTTGGGGGACGCAGGTTGCCGTGCAGTCGAAGAAATATTTTTTCTTAAAATATTACCAACGCAACTACTCGATAGAAATTTTTTTTTTTTTTTCGGTTCGGCCTTGGCTGAAGCTGGTGTGGCTCACAAAAAAAAATCAGACTCCATGTCTTCTCAGAAATCGGAGAGAAGTAAAAAAATAACACCAGATGATAATAAAGTATGCGGATGGGGGTGGGGTAGTGAAATAGTGAGTGTAGGAAGACGGGAAAGCTAGGCAGAGGGAAGGCAGAGCCGAGAAAGACTTGGCTTAGCGGGAGCAGGAAGACTTGAGTGAAAAGAAAGGATGGCCTTGGAAAAGAAAGCCAAATAAGGTGAGTCCAATGTAAAGGAAAAACGTCGGAAAAGACGGCCAAATGATGGTGAATAATGTATCATTCGCCGCCAACCTTCACGTTGGCAGTGGACGTGCAGTGCAGGTGGAGGCGGAGGAGGCGTGAAAAAGAAATAAGAAAGCGGGAGGATTTTTAGTTGCTGTGTAGATTATAGACCTTAGAATACAAGGGATATCAATTTAATTCAATGCTTCTGTATTTTTCATTGTGGTTTCGAAGCCAGCCAACTCAATAAACGAATACAACGCATTCGAAGAATCGTTGCATCGCAACAATCAATTCAAATCACGGAGAGATGACGACAGCACCCCGTCTCAGTTCCCCAATCCATTTCGATGTCTCTCTTTCCTGTTTTCTATTTGCTACTTTCACGCGCTCTTTCGATCTTTTTTTCCATCTAGCAGGGTAGGAAAGCAACATTGAACAACCGACAAGCTGATTTGCTTAAGAGAACGATGCTCAGACATGGGATGATGGGCGTCAGCGTCCTTAACTGATCAAATCTTTTGAATGAAAAAAGAAGTCAACGAATGAAACCTACATATACAAAGCGATCAAGGCGGATCTCTTCGGTCGAACACGTCGTCATCAATGAGCTAGATCGGACCCGTCAATCCTCCCTTCCCGCGTTAACAAAAAAAAAAAAAAAACCCGAACACAATGCAGTGAACCAAATTAAGACGGTGAAACGCCAGAAAAAAGGAATGAGTGCAAAAACATCCAGTTTTGATTGAACACGGATAGAATTTCAAAGCCGGTCCGCCGTCAAAGAAGGAAAGTGTTGTGGAATGTTCAACAACAACAACAAAGAAAAGAAGGCGAAGCAACAGTATAATATAGAGTCATTCGAGAAGGGAGTGGAATGACATCATTACTTTGATTATAACAAGAACTAAAGATCGCGACTGAGAGAACGTCCAAGTTGGGTGATATGACATGAGTCACCCATTGCGTGAAACCCCCCGTTTTGTCACATCTAAATGAAAAGATGATGAACTGTGTCCGGAAAATAAGCACACGAGCTGTTGACAGTCTGCGACCGACGATGAGACATCGCTAGAGAAATAACTTCATTCAACCATCTCGCCTCTCTAAGCAAAGCCTTGAGCAATACAAAGTGACGCATGAGTCCTGAAAGTAACAGACGTCGATGACGACTTCTCGTCGAAAGCTAAGCCACAGGAGAGTGGCAAAACCGCAGTGGGACTACTGACTGCCCGTGAGTCTGGTTTGCGTTCCACTGGTTAAGATGCACGCGTACAGATATTACGTAGATCGCGATGAATGTTGGGCGGTAAACAGTAGCGAATGATCTGGCTATTGAAAGCTTTCTGTAGGGACTTACATCATGCTCTCGATATGTTTGGCAATGCCGTGATCTTCGCGGACCATTTCGGGCGGCATGGCGCTGATGATATCGTTGGCTTTGTCATTGTAGGTGCCCAGCAGGCCGCGATAAAGGTTGTAGACAACACGGCGGACGGCGGGATCGCTTGTGTCCGTCACGGACGACGATGACGAGGAAGCGCTAAGTCGTCTATGCTGGCCGTGTTCTAGGTTGGCCGAGATCGGGTCCACTAGCGTGCCCGAGTAAATGCCGTGATCGGTGCACACGCTCGAAACTACGGGAGGATGACGCGGTTCACCGCTGACGGACGACATGATGGCCGCTGATCGGATAAAGTCGTTGGATTCGTTCGTTGGTTCACGCTCTTGTAATGTAGTCGAGATCGTTTGACTGCCCGCTCCAACTGACTTTTCACTACTGGTACAGAACTTTCGCCCTCAGTTTCGTCCAGTTTCAGTCGAAGCTGTGGAAACTTTAGGGAGGAGGAGCACTGGATCTCACCCGTCTCTCTCTCTCTCTTTCTCTCTCCTTGTTCCTTCGCATAGACACACACACTCACACTCATGTGTTCCTCGCTTAGTGGGTGGTTGTTATTTTTTTTTTTTTTTTCCCCTTTTTTTCCAAGCCCTCGTCTTTTTTTCTATTGGCTTACCATCACGTGACCTGAAAGATGACGTCAGTTTTGAGCGCTCCGGGCACCGATCTTGGTGATTTTCAATTCTTTTCCGCATAAGGAAATCTCAAATTTTCTTTTTCTTCGTTTCGTTATTTTTCTTTTCAGCTGAGAAGAAAACGAAGAAGAGGAAGAAAAGGAGAGAACAAGAAGAAGAGAGGAATGGACGTGAATTCTTCTTATTTTTTTTTTTCATTTCTTAATACTCTTTTCCCTCCCCTCTCTCTCTCTCTCTCGCTCCCTTATGTCCGCTAGTGTGTCACGAGCTAAACGCCGACCTCGATTTCCAAACGTTACGAAATGGGCTTCTTTTTATATTTCAGCGACCAATCCCCTTACGATGGTCACATAGGACTATGTTGTTGGAAACTGATCAAAGACTGACAATGCTAGTTGCACACGCTCCTAGTGCAGTGCGCTTCCATACTGAAACGCAGCGATGATCGTGTCACGACTAATGGATCTTCATTACATACAGCAGATAGCAGGAAAATCGCGCAATAAACAAATCACTCAGAAACAAGATTTTTATTTTTAATGATCTTCTTTTTGAAAGTGTTGCCAGGTATGAAATGAAAGCGGAATGTATTTGTGGTTGACGACGCCAGCGCCGCCGTAGCGTTTGTGGTCAAATGCTTCGTCGTTTCGTATACAATAGGACCAAACCGCTTCAGATTATTTTGAAATTATCATCATTTTAAATATGTAAAAATTCCACGACTGTCTCTTATTTTTTGATAATTTTTTTTGAACTTGTTTTGAAACTATGCATGAATGACGTGGTGGTGACGATAGAAAACAGGAGAGAGAAAAATTACCCACACGTAAACCAGCAAATAGGATTTCTGCATTTCCGCCCGCCACAAAACATCATCTCACGGACGGGTAAGATAGATGATGAATCGACGACGACTTACAGCCATCCATCATGAAAGCGACCTCGTCTTTGTTTTTTGGTTTTTGTTGTTTCAAGAATCGTTCGGTCCTTTCTCTTTTGAGATAGCGACCCGCGCCCTACCAACAATGTGTAGGCTTCTGGATAAACACAAATACAAAAAGATGATTCAGTTCGCTCGATGCATTAGACGGACGATGCGGAAGGGGGGGGGGGTTGAGGCAACGAAACCAGATGGCCCTTGAGAAACGTACGTGCGCATATGTAAATGAACGAAGCATCCCAGCCATGCACGACATACTCTCAGTTACTGATTTCCTTTTTGATTCTTTTGAGGTCTATCTGCTATCTCTTTTTCTTCTTTGTCGTTGTTTTGGCGCTTGATCTTCGCTTGCTGTCCCCACTGCTCTCTCTCTCTCTCTCTCTCTCTCTCTCTCTCTCTTCATCCCGTAAGGGAAGGATGAATCATCTTAACAAACGAATGCGACCAGAGCCCAATGACCTCCCGCTGTCGTTCGCCCATGAGTCAGCAACGGCGGGATCGGCGAACTGCCGTCCAGCCGAAGATTCCATCCCAGGTGTTTACCACTCGCTAACTTACCTCCAAACGGCGAGCTTTTAATTTGTGATTTTAGCCTATTAGTTGTTGGGTTCTTTTTATTAGCGACAAACTTTCTTCGCCAAGATGGCTCTTTGCCTTCCTTTGCCTATTTATCCTCCGACTTACTCACTTTGTTCGGTCGCTATCCTTTGCCCATCGATGCTAACGATAAAACCGCGACGTCAACACTCATTGTTAGCCTTAACAAATGGTAAAAATCCAAGCACACCAAGAGGCTTGCGAGCTTGCTCCACAAACACACATTTCTAAGAGCAGCTGAAACTTAATGATGTCGAGATGTGTTATTGTAACGGCTAATGGCCGTGTGTTGTTACTTTTGATAGGCCGTCGTCGTTTACCCTTTTTGTGTGTGTGTGTGTGTGTGTTTCTTACATGCCCTTGAAAGTTTCCTGATTGGTCCAGGAATTCTGTGACCTAGATGACGATCCGACCTCAATAAAGACAAAACAACGCGTCTGGGTTTGTGTTAAAGCAGTTCAGCAGTCGCCGCCAGTGTTTGAATGAGCTGACATGTGATAACGTCCAGGAATTTCCGGCCGGATGTTACGGAAATTAGCCACGCAATTCCACAAGAATCAAACAAATTTACATTGACTAGTGTAAAATGTGAAGCATTGAAAAAACAACACAAAAAAAGGGAGGGGGAGGTGGGAATAAAAAAAAAAAAAAGAAAAAAGGGTAGGCTGCATAAAAAGTAGCCGTGGCCGAGTGATTGCGGTAGCGGCTTCTATAGCGATGGCGGCTATTTATAATGCAACGGCTTCCAAAGTTTTGAACGAACGGGAGCAAGCAAAGAAGTTTTCTCTTTGGGACATCGGGACTGTGAAGGAGGTCGACACCAGCCCAGCCCCAGTCGATAGAGCTGGAGCTGGCGCCAACGTAGTCATTTCTATTATTAAAACAGCAGCAACCGAAAGAAAAGAAAAAGGCAACAGACAAGACATGATGAGATGATGGGAAAAAATAAAAAATAAAATAAGAGAGGGGAAGCAAAGTATTAAAGAAGAAGAAGAACCACACATCACGGCAAGCGTAAAAAACACACACACGCAACACACACACACACACACACACACACACCAAAAACAACACTTAAGATTTCGGCATGGCAACATAGATGGAGTTTGAAAGTGGGGAAAGATTTAAAAAAAAATATTGCGTACACTTAGCTCTTTTTTTTTCTCTCTTTCAATTCAATAGGAGGGGGGGATAGGAAAGAACTTTGAGAGGCAGCTGTGACGCCACACCCGAACCGAGATCACATGATGTCTTATTTCCATATCCATATTCTACTCTGTCTTGCTGTCTCTTTATCTCTTTATCTTTTTCATTTCTCCTGTATGCGAGGACGACAACCCGTTAAGGCAATGTCCAACACATTTGAACAGCTTCGCGGAGAATAAGGGGACAAACGGGCGAGGCTTGCGAAGGCCCAGATCGGGAGATGGCCAGGCACGCACTCGTCAAACGATCAGACGGTAAACTATTCCGTCGCAAATAAATAAAGGGAGTCCAGTTCGGTCAACGTGCATTATTTCAACTACCAAAATATCGCGCAAAACTTTCTGTGATGTTGTTGGTAGCCAATCAGATTATGAGTAGGCAAAATAGGTCAGCGGACCTGGCACCTTATTTGATTTACTTTACTTTTTTTTTTTAATGCTTCTAGGTGATAACGGATCCAGACAAACCGTCTACTGGACATTGTTTGATTTTCGATTAATGCTATCTATTTATATCTATATATACGCTTACCGTTGTTTAGTTAGGGCTTGTTGTCAGGTACGATGCGCAAAAGAGAGCGTGATTCACTTAATGATGAACGGAGACAATTGAAGCGATGTCGATGCGGAGGATGACGAACAGTTAGTGAAAACAGCAACGAAAAAAAAAACAAAAATCAGTAAAGAGGAGACAAACCACACTGCTAGACTTCAACTGGATCAAAACTTGACTGACCGACCCGGTCTTTGATGGCGCTGTTGCTGTTAGCAAGCTTTCTCCTCCTCACTCCTGCGAAGCTGATGTAGCGGCTGCAGCAACGGCTTCCTCCTGCCCGTTTTCTCAATACGGCAAACACCTATGAAAAGATTCTATATTTAGAGAATGCTGTGTGAAGAGATAGAGAAGGAGAGAGGGAAAGAGGGAAAGAGACAGAGAGAAGGAGATCGGGAGTGAGTGGAGGGTGGTAAACTGAATCTCGCTAGACGCCGCGGGACTAAATCAGTTTGCAGGCTCCTTTCTTTCAAGTCCTTCTTTTCGTTCTGGGTGTGCATGTCGCTGCTAAACTGCAACTCAAATATTGTCGACCGCCTCGTTTGATCTTTCCTCTCACCAATCCGCTGAAGTAAGTTTGAATTTGCCCCGACCCAAATAACGATCCATTCAATGTGAAATGAATAATCGTGTGCTATGTGGTGAAGGGCACAATATAGCCTCCAATTTGCGTGTATTAAGATAGCGTGTGGATTCATGCGATCCACCGATCCCAACAAAAAAGAAGTACCATTTTCATTAGTTTACCACAATTAGTTGTAACATCAACGAGAAGAAGCCACGCTTTCCGATTGGAAATCACATCCAGGAAGTGCGCACTGTTAGGTGTACGGGTATGCATGCGGTACGTAACCCGGTTTTTACTTTGCATTTCTTTTAGTGTTGCCTTGGCAGTGTCAACGTGCTGAACCCACGCCCATTATTCCCTTCGCCGTAAAGTTCTCTGCCAACACGCGTGGCGATAATCATCTATTGGATGGTAAAGCAGGAACTGTGAAACCCAAACAAGTATATAATTGGCCATTTGGTTTGTCATTCCGTTGGGATCATTGTCTCTGGCTTTCAGCTTTTCCGTATTTGAAATATTAATCGTGACGACCGCAGACAGATAAGCATTTGCATCTGCGTCCCTTCCGAGCGTTGCTAAACTTGCTGTTATAAGACGTCCTCACCGAGAGCCACATACGTAACCATCGAGGAATCCGAGTCGACATATAAGACGCTAAGATTTATGGTTGTGCATTATGCTCTTTTGGGGAGAAAAAAAAAAACGCTGCCAGCTTCGTTTTGACACTTATGAAGCTGACCTTAACGTTTATGTTCAGCCACGGATGCTGGCTGAGCGTCATAAAGTCATGATGTCGGGGGCCCCAATGTTCCTTTGACGCCAGAACCAAAGCGACCGAGACTGTTCACTTGTTACTCATTTTCCGACGAATCGGCGTTTGGGAAAGCGCTCGGAAGGCTAGAGTTTGAATTTATCCTCACCCGACTGTAGCGCATAGTTTGATGAACCGAGGTTGAATTCGACCTCAAGCAGTCTAGTGACACACACAACGACAAGAGATGCAAACAAAAAAATGCCTTTACAAGAACTCCAAATCCAGTTGAATACCGCCCGACGATCTAATACAAAAAATTTTCAGTTCCTGCGATTCCTTGTTCGTCCGCGTCCTTGACAGAGAGCATGTTTTCGCCAAATGTCCATCACCTACAGTATAGTTTCCACTCCTTACTTTTGAGTCAACGCTCGATGATTGTGTTGAACGCATATCCATCACGTCACGCTACGATTCTAAATACTTTTATCCTGTTAGCCGTCAACATTTTTGCACAACAATAGTTGTTGGTCAGCGCGCCGGAAACGCTAATAACGATGCGTTTGGACTTCTTATGCAGTTTGTCCTGATCAGATAACCCAGCACATTAAAATGCCTGAAATTTTATGGCTACATACGTAAATAGAGGTAGAATGCAAGTGCCACGATCTTAGTGTTTGCGCTCTATGGTCAATAATATCGTTTGACGTGTTTACCAATAACAAGCGGGATTTCAGCGAAACAGTATTGGTGGGATAATTATACCAGGTTATACAGTGGGACTGAATTTTGAGTGAATTAACGCAAAAAAAAAAATTAATATTTATTATCCTTACAGAGGACAGGTAACATTTATGGATGAAGTACGGCAATCTAGAAGAGCCTGCTTTTAAAAAAGTGATTCGAATCAGATAGGGAATGATCCTGTCAGTCTTCATGTTCTCCCTCATTGTTTCTTACACAAAAAACCGAGAGGCAACTACGTGATTGTTTACACCATATCGACACCGTAATACCATAGTTGATAAGTTTACCTATACCTTTGGCCCTTCACCTAAGCCATGGCAGTCTAGATCATTGGAAGCCTGATTGGCTGCTACGATTGTTTACCTCTGGTCGGATGCTAATGAATAAGTGCCCGTGCCAAGAACTTTTAGCCTCTGTAGCGATACCTAGGCTAGGAATTCCTATTCAACGAAAAATCGATCACGAGGATTTTTTTTTAAATAAATTTTCGAACACTGAGTATTTACCCAATATTTTGCTGGTCCGAAGTTGTTGTGTGAATAAGGATACAAGTGAGGACAAAGATAAGCAAGCAATATTGTTCGAAACTAGTATTTAAAATCTAGGATTTTGGTTGTTTCCGTCATTTAAATAGAACTTTGAAGTCCTGGGAGATGAAATAATTTTGAAATTTCCTTACATTACAGAGAAACATGTTTGACTAAACGTAGTGGCCCATCTATGACTGATTTAAAACCAATGCGTGTTGCGAAAGCATAGTTTTCCTCTATAAAATGTTTTGTTTCTGCTCGTCAGATGGCATCGTGTGGTTATTGCGGATCGGCTGAAGTTGAAGGGCCTTAAGCGCTTGATAAAAGTGCCTATTTGGCACGGGCGAGATGGGGATCCCTCTGGGTTGTTTTGATGTTTTCTAGAAGGCTGCACCAAATATACGCAATTCTTCATGTGTCAATGACGTCGTCCTCGAGTTCATTCAATTGTGTCGGTGGTATATGGTTATCCGGGCATGTCGTGAGCTACGTCCCGATTTCCTGTTTTTCTAGATAACCACCATCTAAATGCCAGATTGTTGCTTTTCGAAGAAGTGAAACATACATTAATCTAGATAATGAAATTTAGGTTAGAAATTATTTAAGCCTACAGTCCCATTCACTTTTCAAAGGGTTAAAACGAGAACTGCTTTGAGTTCTTTTTACTGAAACATGGTTACTTCGGAACTTGTTAAGGTAACATAGAAAATACGCACTTTTTTTTTACATGAAGAGTCCTGTTGAATTATTTATTTTTTGTCACTCATGAGTTTTCAATTGTGCAACTGGTTCCCAAGAGGAATTGAGATTTCAATATAGCAGGGTCTTTCTCTTATCCTTGTTTTCTAATTTTATTTATTAATGACCTTTGGTTTGTTTTTATCAACTGAGCTTGGAACTTTAAGATATATAGTCAGGATATTCAACTGTCCATCATTCCCATTTTAGAAAGAAAGATTTGTATTTATGAAGTCTCCTTGAAATTATTCATTTGATATCACTACTGCTTTGCGAGAAGGTCTGCTTAAAATGGAAAAGGACAGAACTATGGTCAAAAGCAGATCTTCTGAAGTGAGTGAACAATTGTTGTTTAAGGCCAAAGAAGAGCTTGGTGAAACTGATAGCATTAGAGAAGAATCTCTGAATCTCATTAAGGAATGGATCCAAAGCCATAACATTGATTATTCTCATTTAGGTAATTATGTTTAAAATTATGTCTTCTTGTTGTGTTCTAACCAATCATTATTATTCAATTTCAATTTAGATGATCAGTCAATACGGTGGTTTCTCCGTGGCAGCAAATTTGATGTAAAAAGAACCAAAGAACGGATAGATAACTTTTTTCAGTTTCGCTCTAAAGTCACAGAATGGTATTCAGGAAGAGACCCACTTTCCCCAGAACTCTTAGATATTCTGAACCTTGGGTAACTGTCTAGCAGATTTCCTTCCCACATATGCATTGTCTCAATATTTTCTGCCAGGACTATCTTGCCATTACCAGGACGTGATGATGAAGGAAGAAAGGTTATTATTATTACGTGCAACTATTCATGATGCTTATAAACATAAGCAAGATGATGTATTGAAAGTATGTATAATCAATCTGAATTGAAAAATTCATTAGCTTGTTTATGGAAACTTACAAATCTCTTAAATATTAGGTAATGAACATGGTTATAGAACTAATGTGCCGTGACGACGAAGCCACGTCTATAACAGGAGTAGTTTGTGTCGTGGATTTGAAAGGTGTTCTGAAAAATGTGTTAGATGAAAAGTCAAATTTTTTTGTTTTTTTTTCAAATTTTCATGATTTTCATTCCATTTTACAGCAGACTACGTCTTCTTCGGCCTGATTTTATTTAAGAAAATATAATTTTAAAAATTATTCAGGTGTTGGGATGGGCCACGCAATGCAAATGACGCCTTCGGTGATTCGCAAAGCAGTCAGTTCTTGGCAGGTATCAATTATCTGTCAGTTAAAAAAACAAAATAATCAGAAACTAGTAACATTATGAAAATTCAGGACGTCAATCCAATCCGTACGAAGGGAATGCACTACATTAACACTCCGCTGAATGTTCATGTTGTAATGAATATTTTCAGAACATTCATGAAAGAAAAGCTCAGACGCCGAGTAAAAACTTACTGTTAATCTTTGCTTATTTCCAATAATATTGATGGTCTCCTTTTGCAGCTGCATTTACATAGAGGCGATAGTAAAAAGTGCTCACTTCACTCATTCCTTGTGATAATTTACCAAAGGAATACGGAGGAAATGGACCCACAATCGATTTCTTAACAAGTGCGTATTCAGATTTGATTTGTCTGTATTTTTTCTAACTTATGTTAGTTTAATTTTTCAGCCAAATGGAAAGATCGTGTTGTAGAAAACAGGGACTGGTTTATGAACCCAGAAAAACATGGACCATTTTCGCCTTTTTGAGCTTTGAAAAATGTTGGGCATTCAATCTGAAGGAAAATGTCGATTTTTCATATTTTACTGAATTTCCATCTTTGTTCCTAATATTCATGCTGTTGCATTTGGCATATGATAATATGCGTTACTGAAGCAAGACGAACATATTTCTCCTTTCGTTTTTGTGTTTCCAAAATGCCTTCAGAATTCGTATATTTTCTGTTACGTTTCCTAATCATTTTTTAAACTCAAAATACGATATATAGATATCTACTAAATTGGTTCTGTTTCATCGCAGGTATTTTTAGGTTTTCACTATTTTTCTGTTGCTGTTGATCATGGCTCGTGAAAGCAGGACTGAAGTTTTGTCACAATTGCTTCAAATCCAGCCTTGTTATTTAAGACATACATAGCGAACTACTAATCCTAATTGTGAATTAGAAGATTGTCGAGCGATTTGGGCAAGAAAAAGGGTCCTGGACCTTAAACAATTAATTCAGCTTTGCAATACGCAATCAGGCTTTTTTAATTGTGTTTACAAAGCATAGTACAGGATGGGTCAAAACTGATTTAATTATTTAAAAAACTAAAAAAAAAAATGTATTGGCTGTCGGAGCATTTTACATACCTTAAACATTTTACAAATGTTTTACAAATGTTTAAGGTATTGTTTATGATAGATGGAATTAAGTGAAACTGATTGCCAACATAAAAAATGTCGCAAGCGCTTGTCGCTTCAACAGTCTTCATTTCCTATGGGCCTGTTCGAGTTGAATGGGGACCGCCCAAAGAGGGAGGGATAGGCGATGTGCCAACGGGATTGTTTTCACGAGTGCGGCAACGCAGCGGAAAATTTTAGTTAGTAGTGAAGTAAATATGGCGATACGATGGGTGTGTGTAACTCTCCTCTGCCTTGCAACTTGTCAATTGTGTATTAGTTCTTCTCAATTCCTTCCAAATTTGGGTGAGTGCCATACATAATCGTTCAAGGATCACAGTTTGCTCTTGACATCAATTTCTCATCAATTTCCCTAAAACAATAATGGCTCATGCCATCTGACATTCATTCGTTTGGGGCGACGAAGGGCGATGGCCTAGCCGTTGTTTTTCTTCGGGATTCTTCCAATCCGGGAAATATTTAGTTTACCGTCCGTCGCCGGTGCCCTCCCTTCCCCCTTTCGCGTACCGTTTGCCTATTATTCGAAAAATCGTGTTTCGTTGCATTTCGGGCATTCGGCAGCGGTTGAACTCATTGTTATTGCTCGTTGAAGTCCCTCAAAGTCACGAGCAGTGAGTCATAATACAAAAGTCACACACACACAACACCTTGAAGGGGTTCCGCAATCGCCTTGCCTGGTCATTCAAACATAATTGTTGCCGGAGGACGCAACTGCCTTGCGAGTGAATTTCATAGCACGACGCTAGCCTTCCATTTCGTTTCGCCGTCGACACCCTTTTCAGACGGCACCGGTGGTATTGATTTCAAAGGCCATCTTTTTTTGTGTGTGTGCCCAAGGTGGAAAGTCATAGTTGCAAAATTGTCTATTTCTGCCACAGCCAAAGGGATCTTTTGTAATTCCCAGGAACGACATTGCGTTTTAAGCTATGACGAGTAAATGGCGCTCCTTGAGGTCATCATTTTTGGGCTTAAGACCTCCCGCTGATGATTCCTCCCGTCTTGTGTTTCATGCTTCGGTGCATACATTGCCCAAAATTCAAACGTCAGCTTTTTTTTTCACTATTTATTTTTACCTTAATATGAGATGGCAGGCATGCAGTTTGCATCTCTTCTTGGAGTGGGACACAATGAGTTGTGCGTAGGAGTCGGCAGAGAAGGAAGTTAGAAAATCAACAACAGGAACATCACAAAAGCTGTGCAGTACGGGATTTCAAAAAAAAAAAAAAAAAAGGGAGGGCGAGGGACGGAGGCACGTCCGTGACGGGCAATTTCAGGCGATTGGGCACTGCGCCAAGCAAGTTCTTTGCCCTCATTGGAACAAAATGAACACTGATACACTAAGAAATGGAACGAATTCCAGTTCTTCATGGAACGTTCCCAAAACTCGTTTTTCTCATAACAACTTTTCTGATCGTGTGTTTTTGTTTTCTTTGTTTTTTTCCCCCTTTTTTTCGGTGCGTGTTTGTTTTTTATTGTTTTTACTGTTTTTGTTGGTCCTCTTTTTCCATTTTCTGGTTATTCTCTGTGTCAGCTGCTTCGGGTAATGACATTATCTTTTGGGTCAAAACCGGCAAACTGGCTCTTCCGCTTTCGAAACTAGACGAAACCTAAGGGAGGTGAACGAAAAGACGCAGGACGTGTATGGAAGTCATTTTTATGGTTTTAAAAGATCTAATCTGCTGCGTGCCCGTGAAGAGTTGAAAGTAGTTACGTCGCAACAAAAACATGTACTTTAGCAAACGAAGCATCCCCACACTCGCTCATCCCTCTTTTGGTCGAACATCTGCTCATAGCTACCGGCCATTATAGAGAAGTGGGGTAGGTAACTAGAAGGTTTCATTTGTTCTATTCCCATAGTATGTTATTAGGCTAGACGCTGTCTAGTACCAAAAAAAAATGAAATAAATAAATAAAAAGAAGGTAAAACTCGAGGTTTTCTTGAATTGTTTTGACGTTTAGCTATTACATACTGTACTTCCTTCATTTCCTCACGCACAGCCACACGGTTTATGTCTGCAAGGCCTTCGTGAGCAGCTAGACAAGGACACTTTGTGGACACCTCAGACTGTTGCTAGTCTGTTAGAGGCCGGGTAACTCAAAAGCTTTAACGTGCACAGAATAGACATTGTTTCAGGAAACTTAAGCTTCAGGAGCGGGCAAGGGAACAGCTTGAGGGTAAATTGTAAGCTTTTTGTTTGCGTAATTCAAGACGGTGGTGAGTGAAAAGCAAGGGCTCGTTTCCTTTCAATAAATTATAATGGTGGGTCGGAATATTCTCCCCTTCGTTTCTTTTCTTCCTGAAAGAGACAGCCAGCACTCGTTCGAAATTTGTCGAAAGATAAAAGAGCATCAAGCCACACCAACTATCTATTGTGGTTTCCGGTCGTGTGTCGTTTAGAGGACGTCTACATGTGCGTGCCTGCGTGTCTTTTAATGAACTCCACCATTTAGTTAAGCTTTTCCAGTTTAAAGTTTTTGTTATTTGGGGATGTCAATTCATTTCAGTTGTTGTCGCATGGAATTTGCAATTAATTACTCTTTTGGGGGCTTTTGTAGGACGAGCAGAGTCCCAGTTTGCACGTCACCGCACATTCCGGCCGTCAGCCTACCATGGCCGCGAAAAGCGACAACTGCAACACACCCGCCGCGAGGTAAGCGCCGTATTATTTGAACTTCCTTTCACTTTTTTCTGCGAGCGCTAACTTTATATCATTTTCTCACTCAGAACGGACACGTCAACGATTTGTCAATCATCTATTCTTTGGATAATGATTCGTATATACTAGACCTTCGATTAAATAGGTCAGCTTTCCCGGACGTATCCACTATGCAAGTGGTTTCAGATGTAGATTTGTTCATTTAATTCTTCTTGTCTTTCCGTCGTCATCAGAGATCTGGTGCCCGATGGCTACTTTGAAAAGTACCATCAGGATGGTGAGCAAATAACCGAGCGGTCAAATGGCACGGCCAAACAAGCCCAGCTGTGCCAGTACCAAGGGCAAATTCGCCATGTCCCTAAGTCGTGGGCGGCCCTGTCGACATGTGCTGGATTAAGGTAAATAGTCTACGAACTCAATTTCCGGCCTGTTGATACAAGCTTCAGCACAAACAGTCCCTTATTTGTTTACGTTTTTTCGTCCGCCATCGAAAGACTTAAGGTCAATCTGAAGGACGGTTGAATGGGCATCTGCTTTTTTTTTTTAACGTTGATGTAGAAAACTGAGGATTGTTGTGGTTGAATAGTTCGGATTATTTCAAATTCATGATTTCGTGTTTCGTGTTTCTTCGTTTTTTTTACCACAGAGGTGTGATATTCGATGGCCAGGAACTTCATTATGTTGAACCACAGAGTGGTTCGTCGCTGGACGACGAACACCTTTTGATGAAACACTCTGATCTGACTGCCAACTTTTCCTGCGGTGAGTTCCAGTTAAAATCTCGCTAAATATGCATGTTCAATGTCAATTTTTCGCTATCAATATATGTAGGAACACATTCCGCCTTGCCCCATTCTAGTCACAGCCATCCAAGGGTAAGTAAAAAATTACTATAGGCAGATCAGCGCAGGACATATATTTTTTTTTTATGTGGTACATGGGTTCTTAGGTGAGGCGACAAACAGATTTGCCTTCAGGCACTCCTGCAGCCAGTGGCCCATTTAAAGCTAATAGCCGATCCCGTTACGTCGAGCTAGTTCTTGTTGTCGACAATAAAAGCTATGAAAGTCAGGACAAAGATCTCAACCGAGTCTTTAGGCGATGCAAAGATATTGCCAACATTGTTAACGCGGTAATTTCAACTTGTCAAAGTCAATTGAAAGCAGATGCTTTAATATATATATCCTTACAGCTGTACGCGCCCCTCAACATTTTTGTTGCTCTGGTCGGCATCGTCGTCTGGTCAGAAAAAGGATGAAATTCAAATTTCCGTTAAGGGTGATGAGACATTGACCAACTTTCTACACTACCGCCGCGTCCGGTTATCGAAAGAGCATCCTAACGATAATGCGCAACTACTTACGTAAAGGCTTCTCCTTTTACTTTTGCAGTTTCATAGGATTCCGTCATCAATTTCTTTTAAAATTGTTAATATTCGCAGTGGTGTTCAGTTTCAAGGGGGAGTAGTCGGTAAAGCTCTCAAAGGCCCCATGTGCACCTATGAATTTTCTGGCGGAGTAGCGATGGATCACAGCCCAACGGTCGGTCTCGTTGCAACAACAGTGGCGCACGAGATGGGGCATAATTTTGGCATGGAGCATGACAACGATTCCTTGTGCCATTGCCCAGATGACAAGTGCATCATGGCTGCATCTTCTAGGTTTGTTTTCTAACGGCCGTTTCTCTTCCTTCCGAATAGTTTGTATGAAACTAAGAAATTAATGTTACTTAACTAATTCAGTGCGGTCAGTCCGACTCATTGGAGCTCATGCAGTTTGGAAAATCTGGCATTGGCCTTTGAACACGGAATGGATTATTGTTTGCGCAACAAACCAGTGAGGTTGTTCTTTTATTCAATAGATAATGCGTGGGAATGAAATTGACATTGAATTTTTGTTTCTCTTTTGCAGCCTATTTAAAAGTCCAGAATGTGGCAATATGTTTGTTGAAGACGGTGAAGAATGCGATTGCGGCCTTCCAGGACGGTGTGACAATCCTTGCTGCAATGCCCATACGTGCAAGTTACACGTCAACGCCACCTGTGCCACCGGTGATTGCTGTGACACTGCGGTACGTAAAGTTTATGCTGCCTCTTACAAAGGCATTTATTTTATGAGTTGTAATTGTTTCTTTCTTAGACGTGCCGCATGAAAATGCAGGCTCCCCGTGCCGATCTTCTTTGCAGGAATGCGACCTCCCAGAATTTTGCACAGGCAAAAGTGAATATTGCCCAGTGGATCTCCATAAGTTGGATGGCACCTCTTGCGGTCAAGATAAAGTATGCCTTCTGTAAATTTTTAAATTCTCGTCCAGTTGTTTATTTCTAAACTTTTCTTTTCTTGCTAAAAGGCCTATTGTTACGAAGGATCCTGCCGTAGCCACTCGGATCAATGTCGACTTTTGTGGGGTCCTTCTGGCAAAGGTTCCGACGCCAAGTGCTACGACCAAAACACGCATGGCAATAAAACGGGCAACTGCGGCTATCTCAAAGCCAACGACACCTTTGCAAAATGCCTTGACGAGTAAATTCCTATTTTTAATGATGCGATTTTATTACGGAGGGTTCTGACTTTTGTCCTTTTCTCCTAATCAAGAAACACGCACTGTGGGTTGTTGCATTGCTCACATCTGAATGAAAGGCTAGAGTTCGGCATGGAATCCGTGGCCGTCTTATCTCATTCGTTTTTCAACGTAGAAGGAAAAATCATTCCATGTCGAACAGCTAATGTTGATCTGGGCCTACAAGACGTCGATCCGGGTCTAGTCCCCAATGGCGCCAAATGTGGGCATAATAAGGTATGTTTTCTATACGTGTGTTGAGAAAGAGCCTTTAAGCACATCAACTTGTCTGCCAACAGATGTGCGTTGATCAGCGCTGTGTTGCCGTTTCTTCAATAATAAAAGCAGGATGCCCACAAAAATGCGGTCAAAACGGCGAGTGCAATAACCTAGGTAAATGCCACTGCAAAGTCGGGTTTGATCCACCCTATTGTCAACATTTTGGGGCTGGAGGCAGTGAAGATGGAGGACCAGCATCCGATCCTAATGGTAAGTGTGACAACTTGATTTGCCGATATAACAGTAATAATACATGTTTTTTTTTTGTTTGTTTTTTGGTTTTTCCAATCGTCTGAAATTCTGTATACAGTACGAAATGGTTTCGTGGTTGCCATGTTTATCATCTTCCTTGGCATCTTTCCCATCATGGCGCTTGCATTCTGTTGCTGGTACTGCTGTCGTGATCGACAGCAAAGAACACAACTTTGGGCCAAAATTATGGGCGGGCCAAAATTATCATTGCCGTACGTATTCATTTCTTCCATCGGGAAAAAATCTGCACATTCATCCGCAACCGGTTTATATCCAAAACTTTGCAACCGATATTTCGCACACCGTCCGCATCGGTAGCCAATCGCAAATCAGTTGATATAATATCAATCGAAAAAAATTGCGTAGACATTAATTACGCTAAACGAGCAGAAGAGCAGTTACAGAATGCCGATGATCCGTCGCATGGTGCCAAAGAAAAGAAAGTTAAAGAAAGGAAAAAGAAGGACATACATCTCGAAGTTATAACCGTTCAATCTTCCCCCAAAATGAAGGTGAAATCCTTTGGCGTGGCCTCCGAACGGCTCATCACCGAGCACGTCGACATTTCCCCATTAGTTCGCCCGAAATTCGAAGCGCTTCCTGTTCTCCAAAACTTTCCCGTCGGGCAAACGAGTCTAGTTCCTCCAAACGAGAACCAAAAAGGGACTTTCGGGATTGGGTTAAAGATCGAGTTCATTTAAAGTTGCCAAATTTCATGCGTAGTTTCAGCAGGGACGGAACTGTCCCTAAAGCTGACCCCTGTTTAGAGGGAGTCGCGACAGATCCAGTTGAAACGATCCCTTCGCTACCCCAATTGTTGATCACACCTGCGGAAGCCACACCTAATTCGCCAATCCCCGTACAGGATCCCGAAGTTTCTGCCTCCTCCGATGAGCCGAGTGCCCCACTACTAGGTTCTCCGAAGCTAAGGCGCCCGCCGCTGCCGCCGCCATTGCCTCCGCCTATGCCACCAAAAACTGGTTTTCAATTGATTTTATGAAGCTCATCGCCAATATTCTTTACGAATTTCACTATTCAATCGACTTAGCTCTTCATTCATATTCAAGTGCTTCCTCTTCTATCTTTATCGCGATCCGTTTTCTAGACTGAAGCTTAGCCAAACCCCCAAACTAGCTTACTATTTTCTATTTTGTAGGGATATATCATAGCAGGTTACGAATTAAGTTTAGAATACCCGCATTTTGACGAATTCATTTATTTTATTCGGCTTTTGTGCATACGTTAGCGATGTGGCAGTGCTTCGAAAATTGCTTCCGTGACGTGCTTACGCTTTTTGTCTTCCTATTTTGTCGTATCCCGCTTTACAGAACACGTGGCAGTCCCGATTTTACCCAACCGCCGAGTAGCTCCAACAGTTCAACGACATCTTCGCCATCCAGACGGATTCAATATCGAGGGCGATTGTTTTGCCCAGTTAGTTGGTGGACGAACAAGATGTCAAGTAGACGACTGCCTGCAGACGAACCCACGACCCGAAATAACACTGTCAAGATTGAAATCTCCCGGCCAATGCCAATCCGCCCAAACAAGCTCGGAATTATTGGCAATGGATCAACTCCTTCTGTTACAACTGCATCAGTTTCACGAGCGCCGCCCAGCTCTATTGCCCAAAACCTTGCCGGCCAATACCCTGGCGTTACTCTCTCGCCTCTTACTGAGAATGCAGATTCCAGCTTTGATAGTTTCGATAGTGCGGATTCAGCGGATGCCCTAGTCGCAATCCAGCACCTGTAATCAACGGTGGCGTCCCGAAGAACGAAACAAACAAATCGGTCGGGGTCGTTGCCGCCCGCGCAAGCTTTTTCTCCAATGGGCCCGTCTCGAGCAGTAATGCAACTGCTGCCTCCTCTGTCCCCGTCAGACCAGCCCCTGCTGCTCCCGTTGCTTCAAGCGCATCGCCACCCCCAAAGCCAGCCGTCAGTCTTCCACCCCGCAATCAAATATCCACAACTCCGACACTGGGTCATACAGAAATCGTCATCTCAAAAACGATAGTTCCAGTCTCGACAAATGATTCTTTGGTTATAACGGTGGGAAAACCAGAACTGCCTCCCAAGGGTCGTCCGCTGTCAATTCCAAACGCGTGCAATGTCAAAGGCCCTAACTGGACAGAACCCGTTCCCCTCTCAATCTGTTCCGACATCAGCAGCAGCTGGATCTGCCCAGCCAGCAGCTCATCAACTTTACAAAAAGTTGCGTCTCTTTTCAAAACGAATCCTACTCAAGCGAACTGTCAACCACCCGGAATCAATGCCGGATGCAGCCAGCGTCTCTGAAAATGAAGGCAGCACATTGCCCCGCAGTATCAAAGTATAAAAGCCACAAAGATAAATCGTGTAGAGTTTACGTGGCTTGGAGATATCGAACCCAATCTTGCAAAGTACCATTGAAATGCCATCTAAAGTTGTTCCCGTTCGACCTGCTCCAGCACCGCCGCCGTCTTCCACTCCGTCACCTCCGCCACCAGCAGCTGTTCCTGTCGTTTCGTCTCCAACTACCCCAACTTCTAAATTAGGAATCAGTAGCACTTTGCCAAGGCTGCCAAAGCCCAACAAGGTCCACTTTGCCGACGATAATGAAAAGTCAGACAAAACTAGTAATGTCAAATTGGCGCCAGTGGTAGAGCGTTCTGAAAGTATGCGTCTTCGCGGCGTTACCAACCGGCCGAACATACCACAATTCGGTTCGATGAGAGCCAAGAGACCTTTAAGTATGCCCTTCACTCGACCAACCTCCCCCCCCCCAAGCCACCGAACGCAAAATTCGCCACCAGTCCTATCGTCGAAAACGACTATCCCTATGATGACTGTTCGGCGGTAACCCAGGCAGAGGAAGATGCGATTTACGCCAGCATTGAGGATTTACCCAGAGATGGGTCATCAGCGGATCGCGACGAAGCTGAGTAAGCACAACGACCAGTAACTCGGATGGCTTGTTATCCGAAATTGTTTGCGAACTGAAGAAGAAGAACTTAGACGACGTATACTCGGTTACTAAGAAAAATAAAGCATCAGTAGCATCTACTATTCCAGAATGTTCGCAGCCCGTTGCTACTACAGCAGCCAAAACAACAACAGCTCCCTCTACAAAAAAATGCCCTTTCAAGATTCACCCTACCAATAGCAGCAGTGCACCCTTGACAGCAAAACCAACCACGGCACCTGTAGCAACAGCTCCAACGGAAGGCTATAAACCATTTTCATCAATAATGGGTTCTCGTGGTCGCTATTTGGGAAGATAACTGCTGCGACAAGTACTGCTACTTCTGTCGTTGATGCGGCCGCTTCTCGCTCTGTTAGCAGTGCTCCTTCACCTGTTACCACCGTTTCGGCAACGAAAACAACGGCGTCTGTCCAGCCCGTCACTGCTGTTGTTAATAGCGCGAACTTACAGAAAACCACGCCATCGGCAAGTAAACCAATGGTTCCCGTAACGACATCGGCAGAATCGACTACCCGGAATAGCCACGTTCCTTTGCCACAGCAGCCGCCTGTCGGCAACCGCCATTATCTTCGCAAATTGCAAGCAGCGTCACTGAACAATCGACCCGCGGGTCCGGCAAAACGGTGTTGGAAAACCAACACCTGTTACGAACGGAACTGTTGCCAGTAAACGACCCATGTCACCAGATAGGAGACAAATGTCGTCAAACCTGAGTTCATCAACTGGGCAATGCTACGGCCAAATCAAAATTTCCAAACCTCGAAGCTAAGTGCCGCGTCAAAGCAATCGGGGGCACCTGTCAAGAGTGGTGCCGGGAAGCAGTGTTCCTAAGCTGACGAAGCCTTCTGTTACCGGTTCGGCTTTTCGCTCTACCGCGAATAACAACTCCACGACTAGCGTGAGCTCCCAGCAAAGCAACGACATCAACTAGCCCCAGTGTCAGTACTTCTAGTCCAGCTGGCTAATAATGTTGCTTCCAGTGGAAAACATAATTCTTCAGCGTCCCATGTACAGACCATGCAGCAGAAATTCGATACATCCAATCCTATTAATGGGCCTGTCGTCAGTGCCAGCAGTAATAAAGCCACTTCAGCTTTACCCGCGAAAAGCAAATCTAATCCTAAGCGATGAACAAAAATAGGTCCAATGGTGCCGTAATTCGTCGATGTTTTCTTCTTTACTATTCTCTTTCGTATTTGTAACCATCTGACAGCCACGCCACTCATTATTCCATCATACTTCCATTATCTTTCAGGCACCGCGTCACTTCTACAATAGGAGATGAATTAGAAGGCATTGATAATGGACAAGATCAGTATTTTAAAAAGGATATTGTACATAATATGTAAATTCAATTCTCTTTTCGGCAATCATGCATTCACACTACACAGAAATAAAATACTGTTCGTTTACATCTTATTCTGGTACTTTAAATACGAAAACGGAAAATCTTCAATTCAATCAAAACCTTGCCAATCGGAGGCCTCAGCCTCTTCATCGACCTCTGCCCCAATGCAGTGGATCCCGTCTTTGAGCATCGGGAGTACCTTGGCCCTTACCTAAAGATTTCCGAAAATTACATCAGCCATAGTACGTATCTTACCAGTTTCAGTTGTGATACTTTAAAGAATGAATTTTCTGACATTGTGCAAAATTTATACATGCTGTTAGTATGCTTACCTAAGACTCTGGCCAAAAGTGTGATTTCAAGATGCACACTGGAATCCAGTAGAACAGGTCAATTTGATAAGCTCTTTCATCAACTTTGGTTTTCCTGCCCTTAAAATTATGTGTAAATTGATTTTACTGTCTTCATTTTCACAGCATTTGACACTACTATAGGTCTTTGAAGTGGAATCCTGGGAATTTCCAAAAGAAAAATACCTTATATTCTCAATACATTACTTGTTCTCTTCTTGGGAAATGCCAACTGAAATTTGTGAAACAAAACCAACCACTTTTTTTGGCAAGGAAAAAAACAAGAAAATGACTAAACCAAGTGAGGACCTATGTAAAAAGAAAAAGAAAAAAAAACTGCTAATTACATTGGCAAGCCATCGTGAGTTGTCCTTGGTCATGGGGTTGTCTAGTGAAAGGCAAATTTCATATGAATGGTTCAGCTTTAAAAAATCCTAGGTGAGCCTGTAAACTCCATTGTGATAATTTCTGGATATTAATGGTGTTTTCTTTACCAAAAGTACCAGTTTCCTCAATAAATTTTACATGATGTTGCTCTGAAACGAAGTACAACAATAATACAAACCAATACCTATAAGATGACAACAATTTACCTTCTTCTATTCCAGCCATTTTTTGTATTGTGATTTTGGATATTCAGTCACTAACTGGATAGAAACCTAAATAATGATAAGAAACCAAAGTGATCCCTTTCACTAATACCTGCGGGTCAACAAGTTTTCGAAAACGACGTCCTAACGTGCAGGTGATTTGTGGTTTACTAGTCTTGTTTGTAGTCATGTGACACCTCAACCCCATTCCCGATGGGTAGGTATTTGTGCAGGTAGGGCTTCTTTTCTTAAGAATTGATCCGTGGGTTTTAGCGATTCCTCTATATTTGAGCCCGCGGCCCACTACCGGGTTTCACGTGGTGATAAAATGAAGAAACCGGTTCCATTACCCGGTTTGCATCGCTTCCACCCCATTTACCCGACCACTGCTATTGCTGCGCAAATGGCTATGTTGTAGTTTTTGCTCGAAGATATACAAAATATCACCAAGATTTTGTGCAAGGTTTTAAGAATAACCTGAGTAGTCACAGCACGCACTCTGGAAGCGCCAGCCTACTTAGAATTCGACCCCTTTGAAATATTTCTTTCTATTTTTATCGTTAACTGCCAAGGCGAATTCAAGCAAACAGACAATTGCCCAACACATTAGCAGACGACAGTCAAAATAAGCTGTCAACGACAAGGTTACGCCTGTCACCTGGTGGCAAAATTTTGCACTGACCAATCATTATTGAAACCGCCGCACAGCTTTTACATCTATAGGGAGCGGACCGCTCCCGTAGAGAATAGCTGGCCCTCTCTACCCTACAAGAAGAAAACGGGTAAGGATCCAACCAAACGAGAGACTAGGTAAGGCAAGGTAATGGAAAACAAAAAAGAAAAGTGAAACTTGAGTAGGAAGAAAGTCGGTTTGGGGAGTTGCCACCCCCGCTAAACAAGTAAATTTGATGTGAATCCTGGTTGCATTCCCGATAGTTTCGAAATTTTCTACCCACGGGTAGTAACGTAGAAACGATTAGGACTTACGAAGGTTCACGTAAATGGGGGGGGGGGCTTTCTTCTGCTAAGAATTGGGGAAGCAAACCGAACTTTCCCAGTTTACTTTAGTTTTCACTCTCAATTTCTTTTCTTGTACTTTGCGCCCATTAGCAAGTACATTTTATTCCATGGTATGAGGAACTAACTTCCGCCTCGGTCTACGGGCCAAAGGAGCACGGGCAGGGCCTAGGGGGAAGTTCCGACGGCGCTCAACCGTGAATACAAAAAAAAAGAAATAATAAAATAATAATAAAAAAAAATAAAATAAAGTATTTTAGATTCAGTAATTGTGTAACAAATTTTCACGCAAAATCTGTTACATGGTTATTGTATCATGTAACAGCTTTTGCATAAAAATTTTTCATGATTTTTAAAAAAATGATTTGTTATTATTTTATTTTGATTTGGTCCGGATTTGGTCATATCAACTTCATGCAAATTGTACAGTTTTTTTACATTTGTAATTTTGAGTATCGTCGACCAAAAACTAATCACTAATTCCTTTTTATCACTGATTCGTCCCGATAATAAAAAACAAACAAACAAGCAAAACAAATAACCGCATAGAAAGAAGGGAGATGCTTAGAAAGGGGGAAGGGAGAGGAAAGGCAAGTTAGGCTACTAATAAACAGTTAATATTGAATTTGGGTTCCGGTCAGCTACTGCTAGGTAATTGACACAAAATTGAAGTCAACCACCATTGTTCAACAATAAGGCAATTATCACCAAAACTTACAGTATGAATTGCTTTTGAATACGCATTTTGGTGGACAGGCATGATAGTTGAATGCAAAAGGCAACTGATGGCCCTGTCATCTAATTATTTATTTTCTGGCAATCTTTTTGAAGTTGATTATTGGTCAACATGAACGCTAAGTTATGCATTTTCCAATTTGTTGCTAAGGTAATACCATTTCGAGCTTTGTTTTCGGCCCTCACTGCCAGTTATGGCAAGATGGTGGCGTTGACGTTTTCAATTGCTAAAATTCGTTAGATTTGAAAAGCCAAGCTTGATGTTGTACTACCGTATAATGCCCAATGATGGTAATAAAAGGTTTCCAGTAATCTAACGTGCAACTCTGAAGATCGATCCTTTCATTTTTGTCTTTTCAAGAGCGCTAGTAGGTAGGCCTACAATATGTATAGAAAACAACATAAGCTTACCTGTAGGCTGCTGTGACTAGCAGTTATTCTGTCGGCCTAACTTTTCATCCACACTTCACCTGTGTGGATGAGAGCAAGACGTTAAGAATTTCATGTCAAAATTTCTTTTTGAAGGTCTCTTTCTTTCCTTTTTTGGTTTTTTTTTTGGGGGGTTAGTGAGTGTGATATTAAGAAGGTTGAATTTCAGTTTTAACCTGCCTTCCTTTCGCTAATTTGCATATGTTGCCCTGCCTCCAGCTACAAAGAAGAGAATGTTCCCATCGGAATGTAATCACTGTTGCCCAATCACCGTCGTACGACTGAAGATATAAAAGACGGTGAACGGTGGAAAATCACACAATTTTTCTGTTGTCTACAGAAAAGTTTCAAATACACCAGCTCGTTGAAATGAAATACGTAAGTTATTGCTAATCCATATTAAGACGTTTAATTCTACTAATATTTATATTATTAAACTATTTCTTGGCTGTGTCAGATCATTGTTCTCGGTTTCTTGGCTGTGGCCCTAGCCGCACCTCAAGGAATAAGATGCCAATTGAAATTATCTCCTCCAATAGTAAAATGAACGCTGATGGTAGCTACTCTCTAAGAATGTGTCTGGATTTTATGAGAAAATAACTCGGATATGTACCCTGATTACCCGACCCGATAATTACAATAACGAGTAATGGAAAGACTCTGTTTCGTATGCAGAAATTGTTCTACTTAGCCGGTGGGGGGAGGCGGGGGTAGGAGAGTCTACCGATAATACAGTCTACACAATTTTCCTACAGACATTTAATACCTAGGGCAAAAAAAGGTGTCTGAACTGACATTTCCCAACCCCCTTTATGATGATTTTGCGCAAAAACCGCCCTACCTCTCTTTAAAAAGTAAACTATTAATATTTTCTGCCCACCAGGGTTTCGGATCTTTTTTTTTGGCCTGAAGATCAGATACCGAATAAAGAATACCGAACCTAAAGATCAGATCAGATAGTCGAAATAAATGCTGAAAAAAAAAGATAGAAGATACTATCTACCAAAATACCGATCAGATACTTTTTTAAATATTTTTACCCTGAAGATCAGATAAGATCAGATAAGATACAGTGCCAGTCCAGTATAGAACCGCCTAGCTATGGAACCGGCTCGGTTATCGAACCGATTTTTTCTTTGCCGTGTTTCAGCGCCATCGTTGGCCGTATTATGAACTATATCAAATTTTCTATGGCGGGAATTAACGGGTTTTGCCTTTAAACATGCAAAAAATATTACTGTAATGGGTTTTATCTTTTTGAAGGCAATGTTGGGCATCGTTTCAATGACCCAACTAATAATAATAGGCGTTAAAGTTATTCATACCAAATACAATAATAATAGGCGGTAAAGTTATTGATACCAAATACAATAGAATACAATAGCTTCCACTATTCATTCTTATCTTCTAGCACCATATTCCATTCCAGTACTTCTACCAACTCTAATTTCTCTTTCCTTCTGGTATGACAACAGTTCTTCTAGTTCATCAAACCACTTCCTCTGTGGATGGTCCCCCACCAATGAAGATACACTAGTATCTCACCATTCATAGCCATAGACTATATTACACATATATTAAAAAATTCTTTAAAGTGGTCATAGCAGCAGTTCGAACACGGGACTCTAGATCTATAGCGAACAGCATTACCACTCTGCTGTATGCCCTTACATTCTAAGACCGTCAAAGTTTGAGGGATGAAAGAACCGACGATAGGTGGCACTAAGATCGGGTGCTTGGTTATAGAACTATTCAGTTATAGAACCGCGCACAGGCCGGTTCTACCAAAAGAGGTCTTAGAGATGTCCGGCTAGGACTACCTAAGGACATGGCTGTTCGAGGACTTAAAACAGATGTCTTTAGGATGTCCTGCCAGGACAACCACAGGACAAAGAATTTGAAGCACCAAAAGGAGTATCTTTAGGATGTCAAAAAAAAAAAAAATAAATAAAATAATTGATTTTTATCATAAGAAGAGATTTAATCGGTTTGATTGCTGCCGTATGGAACAACAAATTCACAGACATTCTTTAGTTGTTGTTATACATTACAGCAACAATCAAAACAGATTAAATTCATTCTTCTTATGATAAATTAAATTTAAAACTTTTTTTAATACTGAATAATCTAGCTGTGTTAAAAGAAAGAAAAATCTGAGCACTAGAAATAGATCCCAGTGCCCCTGGTGGCGCAAGCAAAAATCTTAATTTTCTGTAAAACATTTGAGTGTAACAACTTTGGGGTATAGGGAAGCATTTTTTAGTTCAAATAATTCAAAACATGCACTATATTCTAATAGAGCAAAGAAAGACGCATCGTTCGGCATTAAAAAATTAATTTAAGGATGTTTTGAAGTATTTTATTTATATTTTGAAACGCCGTAAGAACATGGCGTTTGGGGGAGAAAAGTGGTGTACCTAATCATGTGAACGATACTTTAGCGCCCTGAGTGTAACTCCTATAATTTTTCATGTTAAGATAACTTTTTAGAGCACATTCTCTTTTGATAGAGGAAAAAAAAAAAAATTTGTCCTTACCAGTAAAAAGTTATTTAAGTTTTCCTGAGACCCGTAGCGACATAAGAATGCACTAAAAAAACTGGTGTGTACCTAATCGTTTGGTGGGTACTGAATATAGTAAGAAACAAGTGTAATTCACTATATTCTAATGCTTACATTTCAATTTAATCCAAAAAAGAAAAGGTAACAAACAGCTGCAATCGTGTGGATCCAATAAAGGTTCATCTTTTTTAACACGATAGGTAAACGAACATATTTTGATCAGAATTGGAATACTGCGATACATTTTGTTTCAAACGTTCGCTGATTTCACTATTTATCACTTTAATTTCAAAGAATTCTGCCAAAAAACAATCAGAGATTTTAAATTGCTCTTATCTACAGAAAAGTATCGTCTGACTCCACGATCGACTGCCGTTGTCAAAACATGCCTATCGAACAAAATCATTTACATCACGGAACAAATCATTTCTTTTCCCCCAGATATATTACCGTTGAAATGAAGCAATAGTTTTTACAGAAACTATTGTTAACTGG
>NW_025533179.1:0-121576 GCF_020631705.1 Daphnia magna | reverse complement strand
CCAATCCAGTTGGACAAATAAGCGCAGTTGAACTGGTGTTTCAGAGGCATCTGGAAGGGAGCCTTCTCGATAAAATAACCGCCCTGAAACAGTTTACATTGGAACCTGGAACTTATAAAATTTCCGCAAGGAAATTGTGGTTGGAAGATGAGAAAATTGCTGACGACAGGTTTGAAACCAACGACCAGAAAAAGAGAATCGGCATTTTAATCAGAGTGGTAAAATGTTCGAGATCATTCCTAACGAACAGGCTATCCGAAGTCCGTGCGGTCCTAGAGCATACAACACGAAGCTAGATCACATGATAGCTGGACCTTCGAAGAAAAGAGTCGAAAAATAATAATGATAATCCAGCAAATGCTACAATACAGTAGCTTTTCAAATTATCAAACAGTATCATCGTATATAGCCAGAGGTCTCAATTCAGAAATTTATTTTACGAATTTTCCAAGAAATATGGAAAATGGAAGCTGGAAGGTAAAGGAATCTTCCGCCTTCTCAGCCCAGTCTCCAGGAAAAGAAATTTCCAGCCAGGAGCTCAATCATACCTCCTCCCGAAACAAAAGAAAAAGCGGAAAGTGTGAAAAAGAATTGAAGTGGCAAACGGACTTTGATTTATCCCTGTTTTGGAAACTGGGAACACTTCAGCATAATATTATAGAAGGTAAGTGATGCAGTGGAGCCAGAGGATCTCCTCAGCTCATTTAAGGAACCAAATCACCCGTCAAGAAGATGATTAACGTTCACCTTTCTTGTGGAAGATGGCCAAATGGAGGTTAGAAAAGAATTTATGATTGCCGAAAGAAGGCTGGAGTCTATTAAAACGGCTCAAAGGAAGACACCAGAGTTTCTATCATAAGGAAATCGACCAGCTAAAGAGTCCAAAACTTCCGTAGACGAGGCAGACCTAAACTACGAAGGACTCGAACCTATCCTGCCACACCATCCTGTTATTCCACAGGACAAAGCAAATGCAAGAAATTCGACCGGTATTCATTTTAGGGCAGCAATCGATATATGGCCCGGCCCTCAATTTATCTTGGAAAATGGCCAGATCTTCATCCCGATCTATTAGCCGTTAATGCGTTTCCATTGTAGAATCGCATGGATAGCAAATGTTGAAAAATTGGCCTTTTTAAGCATTGCCTTGCATCCTGAAGACGCAGAAGGGTCGATTTCTTTTGGATCACGGAGCCAGAAACGCCAAATTCGCCTCTAGTAGCTAGAAGTGGAAAAGAATCCTATTTGGGGTTGGCTCTAGCCCATTCTGCTAGGAGTTACCCTCAACAAGAACCTAGACGGCAGGGAGCCACTCTTCTCCACCACAGTAAGACAGCTGAAGAAGCAAAATTTATGTCGACGACTACCTTGGAGGCGCCGACAACATCTCCTCAGCTAAAACCAGGATACAGGAGACAAAATCCATCTTCCAGGAGGCTAAACTCAGCATGCGGAGTTGGGTCACCAACGACCAAACAGTTCGTAAATTTCTCAGTGAAAAAGGCCCATCAACCCGATAGTGAAGAGTCACTCAGAAACAAGAAGGTAACCTAAGGTCTGAGGGATTCGATGGGGATACCTACACCTTTCAATTCGATCTAGCACTTCTATCATCGAAGCTGCGACAGAATTGGGAGATCGATGAAATGAAATCTTCTAAGAATATCAGCAAAAGTATTCGATCCCATTGGGTTTTATAGCACTCACAGCGCTCCTAAGGAAAATAATCTACCAGAAATTTTAAGGGAAAGTGACTGGGATGTGGAAGGCCTTCGAAATACGGGAAAACATGAATAGCAGCCATGAATGGGTTGAATGAGTTTGCCAACAAAAACCTAACGTTAAGATAGGCTACTCGAATAGAGTCGACATAAACCGCAGAAATTCATGTGTTCGGCGACACATCTGAGGCCGCTTACGGAGCCGTTGCTTACGCAAGCCCTCCAAACCGAAAACGGCGATACAGTCATCCATTTCTCTTCTTGCTAGCAAGACAAAAGTGGCGCCTCTCCCAAAGAAACAGGTCACCCACCAAGATTGGAGCTATAAGCTCACTTCTGGCACGCGATTGGGAGAAAAACTGAAGACTTTCTCCACACTCAAATCGTGGAGAACAATATTCTGGGCTACTTCTAGTGGCAATTGGCTGGATCCGAGGAGACACCATAACAGGTGGAAACAAAGTCAAAGAAATTAAAAAACTATCTGGCCTAAATTGGTGGCGGAACTGTCCAGGCGTCCAAAATCCTGCAGATCTCGCCTCGCGGGAGCGCCAGAAGAAACGCCTGGTACACTCCGTAGCTGTGGTGGAAAGCGACCATCAGCGTGGCAGAAAGAAGACGAAACGAAATGGTCGCGATTCAACGCCCGAGGTAGAAGAACCCACTGTCCATGAAAGAATCGAAACGGAAGCAAAACAAACCGGCACAATGTCGGTAGCTTCAGGAGCCAGCCACTCCAGTGGAATGGCATCTGGATCGAATTACGTCTTTGAATCGACTACTCAAAAAGAACTGCTTGGATACTGAGATTTGCTCAAAATTCGTCCCACCAACACAATTGAAGACTCCAATCAAGACAGGAGACGGAAAACCGATAATGAAGAACATCTAACAGTAGAGGAACCTGACGAAGGCAGAGCTACTTATTTACAGGCAGCTCCGAAAAAGAAGCCTATCCCCAAGACGTTTCAGGATCTACAAGAAGGGCGGCAACCGCACTCACAAGGAGAAAATCCTTGAACTCGGACTCGTGTGGGACGCAAGATTCAAAAGTTGGATTAGAATAACAGGAAGAGTAGAGCTAGCTCTAAGGGACAGGGATATCGACCCCGCCATCTTACTTTCCGCTCACCATTTAGTTGTTAAATTAATCATTCAAGACCAACATGTCTCACAAACACGCTGGAGTTAAAAAGACCCTATCGGATCTAAAAGAACGTTTTTGGATCATAGCGACGACAACAGACCAAATCAGTCTGGCAACGCCTGCATCAAGGTGCCAACGGGTATCCTCACCGCCATTCAGAGAAATAGCAGCCTCACGCTGAAGAATTTCAAGCCACAGAACCATCGGAGGAAACGAAGAAAACGTCCAATTGGGCGATTCCCCAGCCAAAAAAAAAGGCACGATTAAACAGCCGGGGAGCTATGCCTGCCATTTACTTGCGCTGTTACGAGGCCGAATCCATCTCCGAATTAAGGAAAACGATGTGCGCGGGGGCGCGATTTCTCCTCGCATTCCAAAGATTTTCCACTAGGAGGGTAGCGTCTCCATCATGTATTCGGACAATGCCCAGACATTTAGGTGCGTCTCCGAGATTTTGAAAATCCTATAGATCCGACCCAGCAATCCATGACCTTCTGGCAATGCGAAACCGAATGGATTTTTTTCGGCCAGCCTAGCCCCATGGTGAGGAAGCTGGGAGCGCATGGTGCGACAATGAAGGATTTATTAGGAACTCAATGGTCGTGCATGTTTGGAATACGAAGAGCTGGAGGTAAGTCTTATCGAGACTGAGAGCGTGGTGAATGATGGCCTCTCCCACGTGGCAGAAGGGAGGACGACCCGCTCACCATCACCCCGAATCAGTTTCCTCAACAATAGGCGTTCGAACTGCACTCCGTTGGAGCCAGCAGTAACCCATGGCTCCCGACGCAACAAACGTGAAGCTACTGGAAATGGATCGTCAACGTAGAGAGTATGTCAGCGGCATCTGCGGTCAATTCATCACGGAATACCTATCAAATAGAAAGTTTCCATTGTAAGGGGAGGACCCGGTCGAAAGATCCTGGTAGGAGAAGTTGTCATCATTCACGATGACCACACCAAGCGCGTTATGGACGATAGAAGTAGTGAAGGAGCTAATCACTAGCTGAAAGGGTTGATCCGTTCGGTAATCGTCAAGACGGCCGAACGGGAACCTTTATCGACCACGCCATTCAATCGTTGCACCCTTAGAGCTACGTGAGGATCAGCCGGACGACGTCGAAGTTCCACCTACGCTGGAGCTGGAATTGAAACCAGAAAATCCAACTCAACCAGTGTCCGCTGCAGATCCAGTCTGAGCAGGAGAGCCCTGGACCACGGGTTCTGGTGGGATTGTGTTGGGAGTACACTGTATTCAACATCCGAAACGTGGCTGGACGACGGACGGACTTCCACAACGATTTCTAGTATAGATGTGGGTGGCCTTCAATAGAGGCCACCATCTTCAGTGCATTTGTGTATGAAGCCCCGCCCATTGGCCTACCGGCCGGCCAATATGTACAGGGCAAACGGCATTTAGTCGAAATACAGAATTCCTACTCTCAACACCGACACCAGTGTTCCCGTGTTTTTATCTTCTCATCTTTTCATTTAACTCAACTAAACAAGATCTTTCCTACGGGCTGAACGAATTCTACAGTCGTGACATTTTTATTCAAAACCAATAACAACTACTAGGCATTGTGTGTTTTATTCCACTGATTCATAAAATTACAGTGATAATTGGGTAGAAGGGGTTAAATAAATATAAATCAACAAAAACCAGTTTCCGTTTGAAGTATAAACAAGAAGACTCTCTCTGTCGTAATCGAACTCTTGAATTTTCGTGATTCACAGTTTAGATATTATTAAGTCATGATATTTTATTCAAACCCAATAACAAGAACAGACAATTGTGTGTTTTATTCAACTGATTCTTACAAGGCCAGTGATTTCGGATTGAAGGGTTAACATGAATTTTAATCAACAAAAACAAGTTTCTCATTTGTGGTATAAGCAAGGGATGACTCCTCCTGTCGTGTAATGTTACCTCTTGAATTTTCGTTAGATCCACAGCTTGATTCAAAATTAGAAAGGATTTATAATTTTAAAACCAATAATAAGAACTTACCGTTGTGGGTTCTATTCCACTGAGTCATAAAAATGACAGTGATTTTCGGGTTCAAGGTAAACATAAATATAAATTAACAAAAACAAGTTTCCATTTGTATTATAAGCAAGGATGGCTCTACTCTCGTGTGATGGTATCTCTTGAATTTTCGTTAAATCAAAGTTTAGATCTTAAATTAAGTGATGGTACTTTTATTTAAAACCAATAACAAGTAATGAACATTGTGTATTTGATTCCCTGATTCATAAAATGAAAGGAATTTTCTGCATGAAGGGTAAACATAAATATAAATCAACAAAAACAACTTTCCGTTTGTAGTATAACCAAGGCTGACTCTCCTGTCGTGTAATGGTACCTCTTTAATTTTCGTTTGATTCACAGTTTAGATCTTAATTTAAATCATGATATTTTTGTTCAAAACCAATAAAAAGTACTGAACTATTGTTTGCTTGTTTTATTTCACTGATTCATAAAATGACTGTGATTTTCGGGATGAGTGGTAAACATCAATGAACAAAGCAAACAAGGACAAGTTTTCGTTTGTAGTATAAGCAAGTATGACTCTCCTAGCGTGTAATGGTTCCTCTTGAATTTTGTTTGATTCACAGTTTAGATCTTAATTTAAATCATGATATTTTTGTTCAAAACCAATAAAAAACACTGAACATTGTGTGTTTTATCCCCACTGATTCATAAAAAATGACGGTGATTGGGTTGAACGGTAAACATAAATATAAAACAACGAAAAAAAGTATTTTGTAGTATAAGCAAGTGTAACGAAGGCCTACAAATACATTTAATTATGCTACCCACATTCTTATTATATTATGTTAACTCTCCTTGGCCATATAATACATGTCTACATTTTACTCTCTCGCATGTACAGTATCCTCCACAAAAAGAGGCACCCCCAGTAGCCCAAAAACAAAAATTCCAAATGAGCGCTAGATGGCATAGTTTTTAATTGTAGAAATACAAACAAAAAAAAGCATGCAACTTTTTTTTTGTTTGTTTCGACTGCAAAAGTGGGAGATTTGCCACAAGGATTTCAGTATTTTTGCTGCGAGCAAAAGCTGGAAAACGGAGAAATTGAGAAAAAGCTTAGGGAAAGGCTAACCTCTGAATTGTTACCTATCCCCACCTGACTTTTTTCTCAAGTCCTCTCCTTTTTCATATTTTCCTCACGACATGAAAACTTATTGAAACCATGGCAACCATTTCCAAAGCTGTGTGATTTCTGACGGACGGGAAAGATTCCCGAACAAAGAAGAAGATTTTGCCCACAGACCGCTTGGCAACATCTTACTGAAAAAGACGCTTATCATAAAATTTAGCGAATGACAAAAGACTTCAATTATGCTTTGAAGCTAACGGCTGGTGGAAGAAAAATTAAACATATTTCATTTGTCAGTTTGTTTCAATAAATAAATCCTCTTTTCAAAAAAATTGTTTTAATTTTTCTTGGATTTATTTTCGAAATGCTATAATTTTTCCATCTTTTAAATCGTCTGTCACCAATAAGTTTCTATTTTATGAGAAAAGGTGGAAAACGAAACTTGAGAAAAAGTCAGGTGGGGAAAGGTAACTAAATTCAGAGGTTAGCCTTTCCCCGACTTTTTTCCTCAATTTCTCCGTTTTCCAAATTTTGCTCGCATGTAATACTGAAATCATGGCAACCGTCTCGCTTTTAGAATAAAACAAACAAAAAAAGTTGCATGCTTTTTTTGTTTGTATTTAGCAATTAAAACTATGCCATCTAGCGCTCATTAGGAATTTTTATTTTTTGGGCTACTGGGGGGTGCTCTTTGTGGAGGGATACTGTACTCTTCTTTTGCATATTTTTCGAATATTGTAATCCGCATAGTAACCATTTGTCATAGACATCTTAGCGTTGACCCAATTGAACACCTGCTGTCTGACTCACACGTGCGACGCACATCACGCCACTAAACAAACATCCGTGATATGTCACACGCGACGTATATCACGCCATTAAATAAACATTAGTTTGATGGTCACACGCGCGATGCCAATCGAAGCTTCATTAAACAAACACCTTCTGATTGGCTGCACGCGCGACATAGCGACACGTCAACCGCATCATGCCACTTTGACGAGATGCGAAGTTTCATAGAAATAAAATATGAGACAGATCAGACAACTAGCAGCTCGCTAAACGTTCAGCTGCCTTCAACAACACTAGTTCGACACCTGTCCGACGACAACTTGCCCTAGTGTTTTCTCTTACAAGTGTTTCTCCGCCTACCCGTTTCGTAAGTGCCTATCTGAATTGTATTTCCAATCGTCTCCATTTCGTGTTCTGAATTCGCCCGTATCGTTCGCGCTACTACGGTAAGATCAATTTACGTTGTCTCCCTCACACTTTGTTTCATTTAGTTCTCGTATTCTTATGCATGTAGTCTCCTTATATTTTAGGCCTAGTCAGTAATACACTGTCGTCATTGTGGGTAAACGCTTCCGAGTTCCGTGTTAATATACATTTGTCTTAATCCGTGTCATTCACTCGAGAGGGAGGATGCTTTACATAATGGTGGCAGCGCTTTTGGAACTCACCACAATGAATGAGGATGTTGTTACTGAGGGCATAAACTTGTACATTCCCTTGTAAACAAGCAATCTCGGCCCGAAATGACTGTGTTACCCTATTTGATCAGAAAACCGTTGCTCGTTCCTGGATTTTCAGGAACTTGACCACTGAAACTCAGTTTGCACCAGATACACTTCAGAGTGGTAGGACTTTGAGACCACTGCCAAAGCAATTAGTAGGATCACTTCCTTGTTTTGAATTCCAAAGTACAATCAAAGATCTCTCACTTACGAAAACTACGATCGAACGCGCGTACAAAAGCCGTAGCGGGGCTTGATACAACTTCCTCCCGAAAACTCGAGCAAGCGCTTACGTCCGATATTGCGTCAGAAAAACGATCACCTCCTTTTTCGCTGATTTGCTGAACGCATTTCACCAGCTAAGTCTCCTCCCAATGTAGCAAACCAAAACTAGTTCATTAGCAAGAACAGTTCTCGGTTTCTTCCATACGTAGAAGAACACACTGAATGGAAAATCACTTGAACCTGAGCCGGAGCCTATTCAACAAAGTCAAGGACAATCACGACAAGATATTCCAGACCAAGGCGAGCAAGCTTCCGTCCCTAATACTTGCGATCAAGAGCCTAAAGAAGAGAGAAGCGGATTTCCAGTCGAACGACCCGAAGGTCCAGACCCAGATAATTCTGCTGATACAGGACATCTGACTGACGAAGCTATAGTGTCAAGACGACCAGAACCCATCGACGGTGAAGAAACCAACGAACCTACCGACATTGACGTCGATCCTAGAGGAGACTTAGTGCACAGTCGAAGAAGACGACAGTAACGGAACAACAGACGTCCGAGCTGAAGGCGATTATCACGTCGTATGCGAGACAGTTCTTGACCTTCCTGCTGGGACAGTTTCACAGCCTAACCGACTTGCAGAAAGACAAGGTTATCTTGTAATTAACACTGGAATTGTAGGACCACATACAGACGCCGAAGAGGATCCATATTGCCATCTTCGAAAAAAGTGGAAGACCTATCCATTCACTCTGCAGACGGTATCGCTGGCCTATCAACAAATATTTCGGCAGACATTCGCAACCTCACCTATACCTACGGGAGCTGCGGACTACTACCACTGACGCCCGAGATCAACTTACTGCTGAGGAAGTTGGACAATATCCCAGGAGCCAGCAGACCGAACAACGTACGGCTGCAAAGAGATCAACAAACCCTCTCCCAAACCAAAACCCAATTGTAACAACTAATATCACCGGATATCACGGGACAGATATCACAGCAATCCGTAGCACCACAGCAAGTACCGCTGCCATCGAGAACCCTCACCACCGATACCAGTACGACACACCGTCCACCGCCCTATTCGGCAACCACACAACCAGCCTACAAATCGACGCAAAATTTCCCCGGAACAACGGTCCAGGCGGACAGTAGACGTTGTTGCGAACCTCGATCGCCTGACGAGCAGCGTTTCAGCACAAGTCTCAGACTTCGCAACAGGGTAATTTAAGATTTCGATTACCAGTTCCAAACAACAACACTACTTCCTTCTTTCACCGGAAGCCCTATTACTCGTTTTGACTCCTTGGTTAGAATCATTTGGAAAGTATAGTAGACGGAGTCGGTATGGTCAAAAGAAAAAACTATTCAAATGTTACGTGCTAAATTAACAGACAGGAGCTTGATTATGAGTCAATTAAAGAAGCATTGGCTTGACCACTTTCATGGCGATGAAAATGTTGATTTATATCTTCAAAAGATTTAACAAAGTCAAACGTAAGCCAGGTGAAAAAAGTTGTTGATTATGCGCTAAGCTGTCAACAGGAAATTTTTGAACGCTCGTATCCTGCAGGTCATTCCGAAAAATCGTTTGCAGTTATTCTCATGCAAAAATTTATTGAGGAATTAGATTCCAAATTGCAGGCAAAAGTCAAATATAAGGAATTTAAAGATTTTAACGAACTGGTTGCAGCAACACGCGTGTATGTCCTTAGGCTAGAAGCGTTGGAAACCGATCGCGAAAAACAGGAGTTTATTCGATCCATAGACGGGTCACAAGACACCAGCAATGCAGAGCTAAAAGAAATCAAGAAGATGATAATAGACCGAAAGGAATTTGTGAATAAGGCGGTTGTTAATATTCGCAACGGGGATAAACCGTTCGGGGAAAGAAAACAGAAAACGAAGAAATTAAAGACGTTCTTAGTGAGCTTATAAAACCGTGAAAAAACTACAACTAAATAAAAACGACGTCTTTTGTACGGCTAGCATGGTAGACCACCTTAAAGTTAGGGTCGAACTAGTGTTGTTGAAGGCAACTGAACGTTTAGCGAGCTGCTAGTTGTCTGATCTTTCTTAGATTTTGGGTTCACCATGAAACCTTGCATCTCGTCAAAGTGGCGTGATGCGTTTGACGTGTCCCTATGTCGTGGGTGCAGCCAATCAGAAGGCGTTTGTTTCATGGCTCTATTGGCATCGCGCATGCGACCAATCAAACGGATGTTTATTTAATGGCGTGATATGCGTCGCACGTGTAACCCATCACGGATGTTTGTTTTGTGGCGTGATATGCGTCGCACGTGTGAGTCAGACAGCAGGTGTTTAATTGGTTCAACGCTAAGATGTCTATGAAAATGGTTACTATGCGGATTACAATATTCGAATAATATGCAAAAGAAGAGTAGATGCGAGAGAGTAAAATGTAGACATAATCATATGCCAAGGGAGAGTAAACATTATATAATAAGAATATGGGCATAATTAAATGTATTTGTAGGCCTTCGTTACAGCGCCTCCCGGCGGTGCGAGATTACGTCCCGTAATGAAACTAGATGTACGGTGGTGCGGTTGGTGGTCTCTTCTATCGGATAGCTGCAAAATTTCTTGATGAATCTAAAGAAACCCAACCAACAGCAGACACGTTAGATGACTAGGCCGAGAATGCAGAATATGCTGATGAAGAACAACATTTTAATGGTCTCCCACCAGCTGGTATAATGTACTACTCAAGCGGCTGTCACTAACACAATTACTGGGCTGGGCTGGTGATTTAACGATAATCCGGTCAGTGGATGTTCATTCATGGCGGCTACTATATCAGCCATGACATTCATGTGGTTAAGTAAGTTGTCGTTGTAAGCAGGGTTAGTACGTTGTTCATAATCGAAGAATTTTACGTCGTCGTAACGGAAGGAATGTGGCAGCGTTTGTTCCGGCAATACCATGTAAGGCCAACTCGTTTCCAGGTGTTGTTGCGAAAACGTTAGGCTTAACGTTGAAGTGAGCGATACCGTTGGTCCAATAGCATGGGGAATATTTAACTAATTCCCAGCCATCGAGATTAATGGTATAATTGTTGCATTTTGGCTGTGGTCCGCATGACATAATTATAGTTTCAAATGTGACATACACGGAGTTACACTTAATCACAACAGCAGTTTCTCAGAAAGCTTGTAATTTTGTGCACTGTGGTAATTTTAAATGTGAAGCGGCAAGCCAGCCGTTATACTGAGCGGTTGCAATTGCTCTTTCATGTTTTGCTTTCCGGGCATCACATTCTAACCTTTGAATCATACGCACTCATTCATTTTCACGATCGGTAACACGGTCTTGAATATATTGTTTATTAGCCGCTTTATCTTAATCTTCAGCGCTAGATGGCGCGGAAGTCTCTACGGTAATTGGCGGAAATTTTCCCCATGATGGCCGCCGTTATCAGGGTCAATTTTGATTGGCCGACGACGTTAAACACTGTAGTACGGTTGGAGCAGTGTTGTTGAGTTGGAAACGCAAGGTGGTTGAGGAGCTAAATGAAAATCCAGTTGACGGCAATCATCCAAAAGACGAAAATATTTTTCATCTCCCAATTTCTTCGTTAGTGTGCCGGTTCCAGATTCAACAATTCGCAATGTATGTTGAGATTTCTGCGTGTACGTTTTCTCCAAACAAGTGTCAGGTGATTGTATGATAAGTTACCAGATTTTGCGGAAACTTTGCCGATAGGTGTCGAAAAATCTTCATCTTCCATTTGTTGATAAAGCTGAATTTGTTCGAGCACACAATTCAGAATTTCCGAATCGATTGTTTGTAACCAGTATCCGACAATTTCCGGATCACGTCCAAAAACATATTTTTTCTCCGAAAGTCATATGATGTTCACCACACCTTTTATTGTTTATCATATCGTAGCACTCTGATGGCGTCGTATCAATAGAAATTTTGTCCGGCACGATCACTAATTGGCCAAAAAAGGTCTTTGTAATACGGCGGATGTTTATCCACTGTGCGCAAATAAAACCCGGAAATTTTACCGCGGCACGTTCATTACTGTATATGGTATATTTCACTTGCACGGTATCGGTATTGTTTGTTTCTGGGTTTGCAGTTTGAATCGGAAAATTGAATAATTCCCATATTCTTCGGTTCAGAACAATCGCACACAGCTGTCTCAAATGCCTGAGGGTGTAACCCGTAAAAGCATAGCAGCAGTAGAAATGGTAACGAGGACATTTCTACATGTGAAAATATAGGATAAATGACACAACAAAATTAAAATGAATGGTATACTGGCCAACTATTCTAAGTCATCATGTGGGTTTACTAAGCTAAGATCATCAAATATGAAAAAGAAATAATGAAAAGAAAAAGTAAAAGTAAAAGCAAAGAGAAAACAACAAAAAAACTTCTGACGGCTTTTGAAAGGTCAACGATTTCCCGTCGGATGGAATGGATTTCAATACATGGACAATCTTCAGTCTTCCAAAGCATTGTTTCGTACAAGGGTTTAAATCGGTTGACATGTGTACGCTGGCATACATAGGAATTATCGGCCATATCTACTGTATTATTGGTATGTACTTTACATTTCTATAAGGGCCTTTATATTTCAAAGTGAATTTCCTACTGTCACCTTCCTTTACTACACGAATACCTAACAAAACAATATCTCCTACGACATATTTTCTTTCTTCGCACGTTTATTATTATATTGTTCACGCTGACGATTCCGTGCTTTCGCTTTTTCACGGACTCGCTGAAAGCTATAGCGCAATCGATCAGCCAAATTTACTACATAGTCGGATACAGATTTAAAAGTTTGAGGGGAAGCGTCTAAAAATTCATTAATGGGAATATTAGGTCTCTACCGTGGACTAAATAATAATGGGTTTCAAGTGTCGAAGAGTGAACTGAACTACGATAAGCGAATAAAACAACGGGTAACATATTTTCCCAATTTGCATGTTCTCCGTCTTTCAATTCTTTTCTTAACATCGTGGTTAGGGGTCCGATTAAACCTTTCTGTCTCTGCCATTACTAGCGAGATTGTAGACCGTTGTCAATCTTTGGTCACTTTTTAATTTCTTACAAAAATAACGGAACAATTTCGAGGTGAAATTCGTTCCACTATCGGAAATAATGGCTTTAGGATACCATATCTTACAATTATTGTTTTATATACACATTCTGCCGTGGTTTGGGCAGTTTGAACTTTTATAGCAACTGCTTCACCCAGTGACTAAAATAATCCGTAATAACTCAAATATAACTTTTTCCATTGGGTGAAGCGGGAGTAATTGGGCCAAAAAAGTCCATGCCAATTACTTGGAAAGGGGCTTTAGCAATTTCATGGGGGGCAGAAAGTGCTCTATATGTGGAAGAAGTGTTAGCTATACAAGTTTCACAAGCTTGACAATATTCTAAAATATCTTTTCTCGTTTTAGGCCAATAATAATGATTTTGACCTTCAAATAAGTTTTATAAAAAGCTTAATGTCCACCCATCGGTGCGTCATGTAATTCTTTAGCACTAGATGGCGAAGCGATAAGGGCAACACTACTTGACAATTGATTTCGTTACGCTTACTATTTTTGAAGGAAATCACTTCGTATGATAAAGTGTACCTTCTATTATTTCGAAATATTCAATTTCTTTAGCCCATTCAGGTTTAGATTGGGTTTTTTCCTCATTGAGTTCTCCTTCTAAATAATTTCTAATGGCTGCACAAAGTTCGTCTTCTAGCTGTTTTACACAAATCAACTTAATATTGTTCGGTTCCGGTTGAATACTAGCTACTTTCAATCGTGATAAACAATCAGCGTTTTGATGAATACGTCCAGGCCTATACTTTAATTCATAAGTTGTAGCAGCTAATAGTATAGCCCATCTACCTAATCTACCGTTATTATCTTTCTGATTTTTCAGCCATTGCAAAGGACGATGGTCACTAATAATTTCAAAGGGTTTATCCACGAGATAATGTCGGAAATGTTTAATTGCATCAATTACTGTTAATGCTTCTTTTCGGTTGTACTTTATTTCATTTCGGCTTTTGTCAATTGTCTACTAGAGTAGGCTATTGGATGCTCTGCCTATGCTGCATTTGAGACAGTAGGGCTCCTATTCCATAATCGCATGCGTCGGTAAAAAGCAAACATTTTTCGTTAAAATTTGGATAAGCGAGGGCTGGAAGGAGCTACCAAAGGAAGTGCAAAATTTCTCAAATGCAACCTGTTTCTCTGTTCCCCACGCAAAAGGTTTCCTACTTAAATCTTTATGCGTTATAACGCATACGTAGACATTGAATACAAGTATATTTTATCCTTTTTTCATGAAAAAGTATAAATTCATAATATCACAGTGTATTCACATCGAATACTAGTATATTTGATTCTGTTTACATGTAGAAGTATAAAATCATGATATCACAGTGCATTCACATTGAAAACCGGCGTATTTGATGCTGATTACATATAGAAGTGTAAACTCATGGTATTACAGTGTATTCACATCGAATACTTGTATATTTGATTCTGTTTACATGTAGAAGTATAAACTCGTAATATCAAATTGTATTTACATGAAAACTGGTGTATTTTATCCTGTTAACATATAGAAGTAAAAACTCATGGTATGCCAGTGTATTCACACTGAATACAAGTATATTTGACGTTGTGTTTGCATGTAGAAAAATTAACTCATAATTTCACAGTGTTTTCACATTGAAAAGTGGTATATTTGATCCTGTTTACACATAGAAGTAAAAACTCATGGTATCACAGTGTATTCAAGTTGAAAACAGGTATATTTGATGCTGTTTACATGACGAAGTATAAACTCAAAATATCACAGTGCATTCACTTTGAAAACAGGCATATTTGATCCGGTTTACATATAGGATTAAAAACTCATGGTATCACAGTGTATTCACATCAAATACTAGCATATTTGATTCTGTTTACATGTAGAACTATAAACTCATTATATCACAGTGGATTTACATTGAAAACTGGTATATTTGATCCTGTTTACATATAGAATTAAAATATCATGGCATCACAGTGTATTCAAATTGAAAACAGGTATTTTTGATCCTGTTTACATGTAGAAGTATAAATTCCAAATTTCACAGTGCATTTACATTGAAAACAGGCATGTTTGATCCTGTTTTACATGTAGAAGTATAAACTCATAATATCACAGTGTATTTACATTGAAAACAGGTATATTTGATGCTGTTTACGTATAGTAGTAAAAACTCTTGGTATTACAGTGTATTCAAATTGAAAACAGGTATTTTGATCCTTTTACATGTAGAAGTATAAACTCATAATATCACAGTGCATTCACATTGAAAACAGACATATTTGATCCTTTTTCCATATAGAATTAAAACTCGTGGTATCACAGTGTATTTAAATTGAAAACAGGTATTTTTGATCCTGTTTACATATAGAACTAAAAACACATGGTATAACAGTGCATTTACAATGAATACAAATATATTTAATTCTGTTTACATGTAGAAGTATAAACTCATAATATCACAGTGTATTCATATTGAAAACAGGTATATTTGATCCTGTTTATAAAAAAAAGTAAAAACTCTGGTATCACAGTGTAATCACATTGAATACAAGTATATTCGATTCTATTTATATGTAGAAGTATAAACTCATAATACCACAGTGTATTCACTTTGAAAACAGGTATATATGATCCTGTTTTCATATAGAAGTAAAAATTCATGGTATCACAGTGTATTCACATTGAATACAAGTACATTTGATCCTGTTTACATGTAGAAGTATTAACTCATAATATTACAAAGTATTCAGATTGGAAAACAGGCATATTTGATCCTGTTTACATACAGAAATTTAAAGTCATGGTATTACAGTGTATTCACATTGAATACAAGTATATTTGATCTTGTTTACAAATAGAAGTATAAACTTATAATATCACATTGTATTCACCATGGTATAGGAGTTATATGCTACGCGTACTTCCCAGAGCCGTCGACTGCGAAAATGGGACGAAAATTGGAATCGTCAACATCGGCAACTCTTGCCGGGTGTAATTCAGAGGGCCTACTTTAACGTAGGCTCTTATGGGACTACCCCTTTGAATTGTTACATTAAGGTGTTTGATTTTTTTCATCTAGACTCATCTTAAGACACACGTTTTGGAAACGCTGGTCAGGGACATACGCGTCTTCAGGAACTAAGCAACTGCTTCCTATTGTCTTTGACTCTGCTACTTATACTCTAATAATAGTGGGATCTTTCTAACTTAGATTTGAATTCTAGATTACTTTCCCCGATAATTACTCTTATCAATTCTAGGATGGGGCATCTTTCCTGCATCTGCATCTTGTAGTCAGGTTAGCAACCTTACGGGGCGGTTTTCTGGGGTAATGCCCTTTATCAGTTACAATATAGAAGTAAAAACTCATGATATCACAGTGTATTAACATCGAATACTAGTATATTTGATTCTGTGTACATGTAGAAGTATAAAATCATGATATCACAGTGCATTAACATTGAAAACAGGCATTTTGATCCTGTCTACATAGAAGTAAAAACTCGTGGTATCACAGTGTATTTACATTGAACACAAGTATATTTGATCCTGTTTACATAGAAGAAAAAACTCATGATATCACAGTGTATTCACATCGAAAACTAGTATATTTGATCCCTGTTTACATACAGAAGTAAAAACTGATGGTATCACAAAGTATTCACATTGAATACAAGTATAATTGATTCTGTTTACTTGAACAAGTATAATATCATAATTTCACAGTGTATTCACATAAAAAGAGGTATATTTGATCGTGTTTACATATAGAAGTAAAATCTCATAGGATCACAGTGTATTCAAATTGATTTTAAGTATATTTGGTTCTGTTTACATGTAGAAGTATAAACTCATAATATCACAGTGTATTCACATTGAATACAAGTATATTTGATCCTGTTTACAAATACGATTGAAACTCATGATATCACAGTGTATTCACATCGAATACTAGTATATTTGATTCTTTTTACATGTAGAAGTCTAAACTCATAATATCACAGTGTATTTACATTGAAAACTGGTGTATTAGATCCTGTTTACATGTAGAAGTAAAACTCATAATATCACAGTACATTCAAATTGAAACAGGCATATTTGATCCTCTTTACATATTTAAATGTAAATGTTAATAGTTGCCATATGTCATGACAATGGGGAATCATGGTATTCTTGTAAAAGTTGCTTTCTCAGTGAAAGTGGAACAACCACTTGACACTGTTCAAAGTTTCTTCTTTTCACTGACGTAGGTTCGTAGTGTTTACATAAAAGACCATTTTCAACAAAGAAATAATCTATTTCACTGACCCAAGAAGGCATCGGGCCATCTTCTTTTTCCAATGTTCATTTTGTTCCAAAAACGTAACGATTGCTTCGCACAGAGAGTCTTTCTGCTGTTCTTGACACATTACGTTGTTGTCAGCAGGAATGGCAGCTATTAGATTCATCGGTATTCTTTAATGAAAATCAGCATTCTCGTGTACTGACCTGGTCGGTACTGAACACTGAACTTCATATTAGATAAAAAAATCGCCCAACTACCTAGTCGCCCTGTTTCGTCTTTAAAAGTCTGTAACCATTGAAGAGGCCTTCGTGATCGCTTACAATAACAAAAGGTTGATCTTGTAAGTAATGTCGGAAAGGTTTTACCCCAAACACTACTGCTGCGGCCTCCTTTTCTATTGTCGAATACTTGATTTCCCTTTATTAAGATGTCTGCTTGCATAGGCTATAGGTTGGTCCTTTCCGTCTTTGATCTGAGAGAGGACAGCGTTTCTTTTACTGTACCAGGTATTTTGTAATTCACAAGGGTTTCAATTTTAGCAGGGTCTGGTTTTATTTCTTCAGCCGTGATTACGTGTCCAAGATAGGAAACGGATTGCGCTAAAAATTCACATTTTGACAATTTCATTTTTAGGTGTGCGTTTTCTAAGAGGAAAAAAACAGTCTTCAAATTGGTAAAATGCCCTTCAATTATTCTTGAAAAAAATTATTATGTCGTCAAGATAAACGAAACAAATTCTTTCCAATAACTCTTCGTAAAACTGAATTCATCAGTCTTTGAAACGTTCTCGGGCGTTGGTTAAACCAAACGCCAAACGATTCCATTCGTACAAATTGTCATCGACTATGAAGGCTGTTTTTTCTTTGGATTCCTCCTCGAGCTCAATTTGCCAATATCCGGAGGCAAGATCTAATGTGGAAAAATACCACTGTCCCACCAGTAAATCTAAAACGTCGTCAATACGAGGTAAAGGGAAAGAATCTTTTTTTTTGTAATTGCATTTAATTTTCTAAAATCTACACACAAACGGACATCCCCTGTTTTCTTACTTACTTATACTATCGGGGCTGCCCACGGGGACATTGAATAACGAATTATTTTATTTTGCATCAGTTCCTCGATGATATTTTTAGCTATCTCTTTTTGTTTTGGAGACGTGCGATATGCCCTTTGACGAATAGAACCTTGTCCTTGTGTGTCAATGACATGTTTTACTAAAGTAGTATGGGTTAACTCAATTGTTTTAAAAGCAAAACTGTTATGATTATTTATTATTAATCCACGCAATTTCTCCCTTGTTTTCCTCATCTATGTCTGGAAGAGCCAACTTAACGGCTGCTGTGTTTATTGGATCTGAAGCTACGCTAATTGAAGCCATTGTTTCAACAGGCTTTCTTGAAGGTCTGGAAGTACGAAGGGTTCCTAACACTGTAAGGCGAGGTAGAAATATGGTTTTATCTGTTCCATTAACAGCCACCACACGGAGCGAACGATTTGGTGTCGTAGAGATGTAGGGTCTCCAGGCTAAGCCCGGACGGAATATTACAGCATCTAACAAAATGACAAGTATTGAAAGGGTTGAAAGGGTGAGTTTACTCTTCTCTAGTCTCTAGGAGACTAATGGAATTTAGAGAAATTCTCAAAGATTTGCTAATCACAAAAAGATTTTCTGTTTCTGGAAGTGATCAATTTCCTGAACTCGGTAGATGGACTGTTGTTTTCCGTTATAGATAAACTGATGTTTCCAAAGTGCATCGTGCCCTAGAACGCAATCTTCAACCATTCCATTTACGACGATGAATTTCGCCTAAGTGCTCTGCGTGGCGTTTCTTCTGCCACAAAAAAGTTAACGGTGATTGTGCCTTCCGTGACGAGGCGCCTGCCATTTATGCTGAAAACATCCATATCTACCTCTTTAGTGAAATTAATTAATTCCTTTCCATCTTTAAGCTTATGAAAAAATGTGCTACTAATAACGCTTCTCTCGGCTCCAGGGTTGGACGCGGTAGTAAAAAATTTACCGCTACCCGGTAGCTGTAACCGCAAGATTTCAATTTTCTACCGGTATGTTACTACCGCGGTAGTTCGACAGCCTACCGCGGTTGCGGTGGTCGTTTGCGGTAGCGCGGATAGCTAAGACAAAATAAAATCACAAGCATTTAGGTTTCATTTAGTTTGCCTTATTGTCTTGTATTTCAGATTGAAAGAATTACTGAATTAGTTTATGAATCAATGAACTTGTTTACTTTTAATAATAACATGCGTTCAAAGTTTTTGTCTGACAAACGACCCCTTAGTGGGGTAAAATCCTTCCTGCAACGCTGAATAAGCGCTCGACAGAGGCCGAGGAAGGAAATGCAGCATTGTACTTGATAAATATGGCCTTAATGGTTGGGTATTTGTTCAGGCTGCTTATCTTTGTAGACTGGTCGGCAAGGAACAAATCAACCTCGTTGGATTCCGCTGGTACTGTGTTTGTCAAAATTGATTTGAAGAAATCTTTCTTGGTCTTCTTTCTCTGCGGGCTGTAGTCCGAATCCTCGCTTTGAATACCATCGGCCGCTGAATAAGACTGCTTCCTAGTAAAATGAAAATTAAAGCAAGAAGTTAACAAACACAGCACTACATCACGGAATTAGTGTAACTGTATAGATACCTATTTTCCAAGTCAACTTGGTCGTTCTTGAAGGATCGAAAGACGTCTACAATACCTTGGACTTTAGCATCACGCTCCTCGCCTTCCGGCATCCATTTTGCCTTGAAGAGAGGATGTACCATGGCGGCGATGTGCAACTCTGCGTCAGCCAAACTTTCAGCAAATCTTCGCTTTACTGATTCGATCATTGTGTTTAGGAGAGGTTTGCAGTGCTTGATGCCGCCTTTCTCCTTCAGGGTTTTCCATCTTATTGAGAAGGATGGTAAGCGTAGGAAGTAAATAACCGATAGAGATGTTGACGTCTGCTTGAAGAACATTCAATGCTTCTGATATAGGCTCCATCACTTTGACGTATTCACGAATGAATTCCTCTTCGGCTGGGCGGAAATACGCAATCCCGAATTGTTCAAAAAGTGCTTTAAGTTCGGTCCTTTTCTTTGTGACGAAGTATTTGGCCTCGTTGCATGGCATTGAAATAAGAATTCCAACGAGTTTCATTATGAATGATAAAGAGCATCCCAAGGCTCTCTATGATCGTGTCAGAAGCCTTAGAGCTTCGATTTTGCTTATTCCAGATAGCAGTCAGTTTCTTATCGGTTGCCTCCATTAGGTTCTTGAGAGCCGGTTCTAGATCCTTATAGATGTCACACTTGCAAATCAGGTTTAATGTGTGGCATGCACACCGACGATGAGGTGGTAGGATGTAAATGTTGGTTGCGTCAATACCACTATTTAGGATTGCCGTTAAGGAAATTGGATTCATGTCAGCATCAGTATTTTCTTGAATTTCGGATTCACTCTCTTGCTCCGTTGCAGATTCTCCTTGATCCTCCTTTTCCTTATCATGGTCATGATCAGATAACGAATCGATCTCATCATCGGTCTCTTCAAAATCAGAAAGCTCATCTTCTAGAAGAGCGGCGATGTTGTCTTCTCCGGTCACCTTGAAATTAAAAAAAGAATTCAGTACCGACATTGTAAGAAACTGATTGCTAGTCTAGTACCATCCTGTTTGACCTGACATTTACTGGCTGCAGAGTCGTCCTAGAGGTGGACGCGTTCAAAACGTCCAATGAAGCTGCCCTTAGAGGCGCATTTTGATTTTGAGTCGAAGTGGATCTCTCGATGGTGGAGTGGAGAGACGAGGATCCATAGAGACGAAATGCTTTCACAAAATTGCTTCCGTTGTCCGTCACCGTTGCCGTCAATTTGTGAAGGATGTCGTATTCTTCGTACACACCTTCTAGGAGCTTGGCAATAATTTCCAAAATCACACTTTCCCATGACGCGTCTTACGGCAAGGCATACGGAACGCCTTTTTCAGGTTTGGAGCGATCCAGTGGGCAGTGATGCCGATGAACGCCCGCCGCCTAGAAGTCCATCCATCGGCAGTTGTACAAATCCACAATGCGCCTCGCAACTGGTTCATAAGAGCAGCTCTCTTCTTTATATACATACTGGCGATCTGCTTTCGGTAGAATGCACGGTTCCTGACTTTAAGACGAGGTTGCAATTTACGGGTGTAAGTCCGGAAGGCTTCTGTCTCTGTGTGATAGACTGGTAGAACCGCGTCACAAAGGTATTCCTGTAAAAGGATAATAGATGAAGTTTACCAACAATCTTTCTCTTATGCCAGTAACAATTACCGGAATGAATTCATCCAGGTTTTTCTGTGTGACAAGTTTTTGGTACCCATTGAAAAGACAAGACCTGCTGCACGGAGGCTGGCTTACGATCTGTCTCGATCTTTTTATCCGAATGGTCCCTAAGAGGTTGGACGCCCATCAACTTAGTAGCATCAATTTCTTTACAAAGTGTGTTAAACTTTTCCAGCTGTTCCTTATGAACCGTCTAAAGACCAAAAAAGGCATAAAATCGACCATCTTCAACAAGTTGTCATACCAAGTACGTCATACTTTGATGTGAGCCCGCAAGTTTCCTCTAGAGTTGTTTATCGCCGATAGAGTCTTTCCCATTCTGGGACAATCTTCACTTGACAAGCGTACAGGGAGCTTCCATTTTTCGCCGAGGGCTCAATAAACTTGAAGAAGGATGGTGGGTAGGAAAGCCTTTTGATGTCATCAGATTCTACAAAACCCATAATAAGTAATCTACAGAAACATGACTAGATTTATTCTTTATATACCTTTCAAAGATTGGACACTAGTAGCATCTTCAGGATTCCTTGTGTCACTCTCGATCTCTGCTGGGACTTGAAGAAGATAGATTGCTGTCATCACGAGAAGTGTCCAACTCATTAAGGCCCATCACCTCAGTATCTAAAATAAAAAGATGAATAATAGGATATGAAAGATTAGGTTTGGGAGTATTACCTGAATGAACTGTTTGCCCACGCTGAACAGATTGAGTGCTGGTAGAAGCTGGTACTGAAGCTTCCTTCGCAGTGGCAGGTTCTGCGACAGCAACATCATCAATTTGTGCTGCATCAGGTGGATTAACTTGTTGTGAATGAAAAATTTTTTCAAATACAGTTACATAGGTAAAGTCAGAACTTGCAACTACTAAACTACCTGATTGATGTAACAAAACACTATTTTCATTCCTGACAGGTGCACTGCGTTTACCTCGTTTGTTTTGCTGGGATCGATTCCCTCGACTAAAATAAAGTTTGGATGCTTGCATTACACTCAATAATAATAAAATTGACAAGTTTGACTTACCCCATGATGATAAAAGACTAAATCTGTTAAATCAAACGTTTTTCAGTAACTTTATTGAGAATTACAAACTTTATAGATGAACATCAAGCGTTAGGGGCTGAGGAAATGGCGTGCTGCCATCTATTTTTTAATGAAATATAGTTCATTTTCTGGCTGATAGATGGCGTTTATCTACCGCTACCGTGCGGTAGTATACATGACATGCGGTAGTGCGGTAATTGTGAAAATTTTAAGCATATCGCGGTAAAGATGGCGGTACTACCGCTACCGGCGCGTAGTACCGCGGTAGATTTTAACCGCGGTGGTCCAACCCTGCTCGGCTCCAGAGTCAAACAGTGCCAAACAGCGCAATATGGTGTCGGGGCTTTTTCTTAGTTCCAACGGGGGGGCAACGCTTACATCGGTAGTTTTTAGTTTCCCCTTTCTTCAAACGAAATGAGTTTTTTTCCATTTCCGTAATAACCCTTTGGAGGAGTGGGTTTCAAATTTTTTATATGGGGGCAAAAGTTTGCTCGGTCTCCAATTTCTTTACAACGAAAACATTTATCATTAGCTTGACTCGCCCTTGCTTTACAGTTGCTTATTGAGTGATAGCCCCCAATCGTTGTGAAAATCACAAAAATATAAATCCCCTGTTTAATTGATTGGAGGGTTTGACTGTGGTGAGCGCTGTGAAAAACTCACGTTTCTTCTGGTAGATAATTACCTTTGCATTTTCTCCATGTTTTCTTCTAAATGTTTTTGGTGAGTGTTTGATTCCACCTGGGTACTAAGGCGATCTAAAGCCTCCTTTACTTTAGTCAATTCTTTATTAGGTTCGACTTATTTGGCCTGAAAAGCATTTAGTTTGGATCTGACTTGGGTTTCTTCTACTGCCATGGCCGTAATTTCAGCTTTTTCTATGAGTTTTTCAAAAGTTTCGAATTCTTTATACTTTAGTCTGGTCTGGACGTCGAAAGACAGCCCTTCCAGAAATCTGCCTATCATGATTTGTTCTCTGGAAAAACTGTTGCTTTATCTATCGTGGATTTTATAGGATACGCTAAGTGGAAGGCCTCGCGTATACCATTCGCATAACGTCTCATATTCTCTTCGGGTTCCCGCTTGCATATTATGAAATTCAACGCTTTGTTTAGATCTGGTCTCTGTAGAGTGGAAAAGTTTAATTAAACGCTCTTTTACTCTGTCGTAAATTTGCGCGCTAATTGGATTTTCAAGTTTAAAGTTATCAAAGTCATCAGCCGCTTCACCCTACAATTTGGAGCGTAGTAGGATAATTTTTCTTGACTCCTCAAAATCGCCTAAAATAAGTACTGATTCTAGATAAGCAAGCCAGTCTTCAAAGCGACCGGAGCGATCACGGTCTACGTAAATTCCGACGTTACTAAATAACGTCATTGCTTGGCTTTGTTGTAACTTTTTATTTTTATCGATGGCGTTAGAAATAAATTTTGTGTAAAGTTTGTGTTTCCTATACTGTTTACTTTTGACGGACACATTACTAAGGGATTCATTTTAGGAATTGAGCTGGTCACTGAGTACTTTGGAGTTGTTCCGTTATTACTTTGCTTATTGAACATGCTTGGAATTTTTACACTTTGTCCACTTAACGCAAGTGGTTGTGAATGTAAAGGGGTTGAGGTAAGATATGAAGGCTGAGAGCTAGTTGTAAAAACAGGCTGTCCATTATGCTTCGTTTTCTGAGAGGAATTAATGCAACGTTTAGTATTCGTTAGAACGTGTTGCACAATACAATCAGCTGCTTTGGAAGCCTCCTCATAATCCATTCCGGATTCCATCAAACGGCTCAATTCTTTTACGTATATTTTAATGGACATGTCTTGGTTTGTTTCTTCTGACGGTTTGTTTTGCATGAATTTGTTTGACTGGTCAACGATCGACGCTGGAGTAAAGGAGACTTTCAGACTTTGTAGTCCTTGATACGGTAAATAGTTACACGGAGGACCCTAACTGTGATTGAGGAGTTTGAGTATTCATACTTGACTGTGAATGATTAACCACCGGACAAGTGATTGTTGTGGTACTAGGGGTCGCTTTAGGACAAGCTAAAGGAATCGGATCACCTTGCGTGTGGATTTCCGCTCTTAAAATTTTGATGGGTACGCTTTGTTTAGAAGTTTCCTCCTCAGTTTCGAGTGTTACTAAAGATTGGGGCACTAAGCCTGATTCTGAACTACTTTGTTGTTCTCCCGAGTGCACTGATTCATACTCGGAATCAGTACTTTCGTAGTATGTATTTAGACCACAGTGCTTAAAGAGTTCAATTGGTGTCAAAATTGTGGGCTCGGTTAAGAGTAATGCTCTTAAGGCTGTTCCTACTTCGTTGTTTGCTAACTCTATTTTTTTTCACTTCGAAGTAAATACTGCAATTCAAAAATAAGATCGTCAACAGGAATTTCCGTTATTCTCGTATTTTCGTATTGCTGATAAAACCATGCCCGATCTTGGTTCTCTTCATTTATTAGTTCTAAGTTTTGGAAATCTATAGAGATATCTTCTGTGTTTTCTACCCTATCTGTTTATTTTTTCCAGATCTGTAATTGCCTGAGCCTGTTCTAGAAGTTGATTATATGATAGCAATTCTCTTGTCTCTTCGCCTATCAGGGGTTTGACTACGGTTTCGTCTTGTGACAATACTTGCATATTAAATACTTCGTTCCACTGATCATCATTTCTCAATTCTTTAATTTCATTGGAATCAAGAAGAACAATATCGGATTGATGGGGGCTATCACTATCTAGTTCGACACCGAGATTTTCATTATTTATCAAAATTGACGTCGAACCGCCTCCTGATCTTAAAGGAGTGAACCTTTCACGTACTGATCGAACAAATCTTTGTATTAGTGGCCCTTTTCTTACAGATCTTCTTTCGAAAGTGGTTTCTAAACCACTATTCTCATTTGCACTCATCTTTTATAACGAACTAATTTCTAACAAAGCATGTTCTTTTATAACTATGAAAAGTTATAAAAAATTTCAACCAAATAGAAAGCCAACAAACGAAGAGAAGGCAATAAGTAACACTTATTACCATAAAAATTTAAAATAAACAATAAAACAAAAAAGACACGCAATTCACCTTAACACGAAAGCCGAGTTCGACTCAGCTACCACCAAATGTAATCTATTAATATTTTAACTTACTTTTGTATTGTCATTTCTTGAAAATTATATTTGCAGTAGCACCAAAATTGGGGAAGAACTCTTTAGTAGCAAAATAGTGAAAGGTGTCTCTCGCTATTTTCTATAGAACAAAAAGTTTTTATACGGGGTTCGTGAAGGTCGAAGTACAAGAAAATCAAATTGAAACGTTTGAAGGGTAAATCAGTCTGTAACACGTCTAAGAAGTCTATAATTCTACTCGTAAACAGAATCAAATATACTTGTATTCAATGTGAATACACTGTGATACCATTAGTTTTTTCTTCTCTGTGTACACAGGATTAAATATAAAAGTTTTCAATGTTAATTCACTGTGATATGATAAGTTTGGACTTCTACATGTAAACAGAATCAAATTTACTTGTATTCAATGTGAATACACTGTGATACCATGAGTTTACACTTCTATATGTAAACAGAATCAAATATCCCTGTTTTCAAGGTGAATGCACTGTGATATAATGACTATACTTAAACATGTAAATAAAATCAAATATACTAGTATTCAATGTGAATACACTGTGAAACCATGAGTTTTTACTTCTATGTGTAAACAGGATCAAATATACCAGTTTTTAATGCAAATACACTGTGATATTATGAGTTTATACTTCTACATGTAATCAGAATCAAATTTACTTGTATTAAATGTGAATATACTGCTATACCATGAGTTTACACTTCTATATGTAAACAGGATCAAATATACTAGTATGCAGTGTGAATACACTGTGATACCCTGAGTTTTTACTTGTATATATAAACAGAATCAAATATGCCTGTTTTCCATGTGAATGCACTTTGATATTATGAGTTTATACTTCTTTATCTAAACAGGATCTAATATACCTGTTCTCAATGTGAATACACTGTGATACCATGAGTTTTTACTTCTTTATGTAAACAGGATCAAATTCACCTGTTTTTAATGTGAATACACTGTGAAATTATGAGTTTATATTTCTACATGTAAACAGAATCAAATCTACTAGTATTCAATGTGAATACACTGTGATCAGCGACCCAAACCTCTGAAAAATATCTGTTTCTCTGACCCTTCTGTTTCAGATACTTTGAAAACCGAAATGTCTGTTTTTGATTTCGGTTCTCACCTTAACACAAAGAGAATTGGCCGCTTCTTTTCGGATATCGTGGTTGGTATGGAGGTATATAAGGCAAGATCGTTCCGATGAAGCCGTTTCTTACTCGAAATCGAACGTAAAATACAAACAACTGAAGCCCTCTGATTTCAAATTGACTTTCGAATCGAACATGTATTGATAGATTATTTTTCAAATTTCTCATTGCATCGAATCAAAAGAATGTCCTCTAATATTGAAGGAGTCAAATTATTCCGATAAGCAGAAAGAAAAAACTTGAGGCTAGAGAAACATCTTTCTACACTGACTTGAGTAACAGGTACCCCATGAACAATTTCGGCTAGAATAAATAATTCTGTCATGTCAGTTCGTGCATTATACCACCACTCCAGTAAATTTTCAGTCGAATTTATTCGCGGATGACCCTCAAAGTTTTCAAGAAGGTGGTCGATTCGTTAGTTTTCAATGGTGAATGCCGGAGAAACCATAAAATTTTCACGTTCCCGCATGGCTGATTCAAACTTATCAAGAGGCCCAATGAAAGACTCAGCGTGTCCGTGTGGGAAAGAGTTATTGTTAGAGTTTCTGTCTAACCTCATTTGATGGACAGCTTGCCTCAGATTGACCAAATAAGCTTTTGCTTTTACCCTCTCATCAGTAGACAGAATTACCTAACAAGCAAAACATGTTAATCTTAGTTATACAAAGCGAAGCTATTTAATTTTACAATTAACCTTAAATCTAGGATCTAGATATATTGCTGATCGGAAAATATCATTATCCATCAACACATTTTCCCGTGTTTGAAGGGCCACGGAAAAAAGCTTTCGCAAATACTGTGTCGATTTCTTCTACGTCCATTTTACACGACGTCCACAATTTGTAAAAATCTCCTATGGTCAGCTGTTGCATTTGCAACCTGACTGATGCTTTTCGGGCCGGCTCGAGAACGGAGCATATCTCCTGAATGCCAATCCATTGAATCTCACTGATCTTTAAATCTGCATGAGAATTTTCTATTTCAGTAATGAAGTCCCGAAGCTCAAGAAGACGAGCTAGCATCGCAAGTGTCGAGTTCCACCTGTCGTTATCAAATAATTGTTTAAAAAAGGGACATACGATGGTTATTTATATCACACCTGGTTTTCCCATCAAGTATTGGTTTTTTCAATTTACTACGCCAAATCGAAACCATAAACACCTGATTTTTCAAAGCTTTCATCGCCGCATGGGTTTTCCAATTAATCTGTCAACAGATTTCAATTTAAGCACGTCCAGCACTGCGAGTTGTAATGTGTGCGCTGCACACCGAAATCCGCGCACAGCATCGCGAATGCTTTCCGAGAGTTCGTTAATAACAAGTTCTTTTTCTTCTTCGTCATTATTTATGTTCAGTTCGTCAAAATCAATGTCTTTTTCTTCTTCGTCTCCATCCAAGAAAAGTTGCACAGATTTAATCATGTTGCTGTTGTTATCAGTTGTAAGGGAATATATCTGATTGGCAGAAATCCCGTAACTGAAGATGCATTCCAGAATCAATTCTTTTATATGTTCTCCTATATGTCTCCAATACACTTCTATCATTCCAAGGATTTTAAAACTATTTTACCTTTTTCAGCATATTGGATGTTTATTCCAAGTATAGAACGATCAAGAAGTGTGCAACAGTCAAATTTCACACATAAGAGTTTCCCAGCTACAGTACCCACGCCAGGTATTGGATCACCTTGGTCCAAAAAAGGCGTTTTAAACCGCGCGAGATAGGCCTAACGGTGTCTCGCGCGGGAATTTTTTTAAAATACTAAGATTGCTCGTACGAGGTTATTTTTTTTATCAGAAAGATAAAGAACTAGTCTTTATCTTTCTGATTTTTAATTTATAGAAAGTATAGTTGTTATATTGGGAAAAGGATCATTTTGAAATATTGGATCACCCCCGAAATGTGCTGCATTCGTTGTCCCTACCCGCGACTATGCCGCTGGGTATAGGAGAGGGTGGAGGGGTGAGAAAGCGACCCCCTAAATTTAACGACAATTTCTTCTTTAAGTGCCACTAGAGGCGCTTGATTAGTGTTTTTTTGCCACTACCACAAGCAGACTATTCTTGGCTGTTTTTGTTTTTTTCGATTCGTTTTCAAAAAATAAATATCTCTACTATCTATCTCAGAAAAAATATCAGCATGAAAGGCCCTAATATGACTTTCTAAATTAGTAGCATGTTTCCCTTTCAAAACGCGCTTGCATTCCCCTATTTTGCACCTACTTGTATTTCCAGTTGCATCGTAATCGAAGTAATTGTGACAAGGGTTTTCGTTATTCCTCCCCATGCTTACACGACACGAAAAAAGAAACACGAATAACGGTGAAAACTTGGACGACACACACACACACGAACAAGGTGACGCAATATAGACCTATCCTTTAAAAAAAGCTGATAGTATTGTATGAAACAGAAAAAAGGGGTAAGAAACGCCCCTCTTTCGGTGGTCTATTTGCAAATTTTTCGATTTTCTGTTTGGGTTTTTCTTTGTGGCCAAAACAAGAGAGCGGGTTAAAATACCGGTATTTTTCTGTTGTTTTTTCATCGTTTCGAACCGCTGACTGTGATAACATGAGTTTACACTTCTATGTGTAAACAGCATTAAATATACCAGTTTTTAATGTTAATACCCTGCGATATTATGAGTAATACTTCTACATGTCAACAGAATAAAATATACTTGTATTCAATGTGAATACACTGTTATACCATGCGTTTTAACTTCTATATGTAAACAGGATCAAATATACTTGTATTCAACGTGAATACACTGTTATACCATGAGTTTTTACTTCTATATGTAAACAGGATCAAATATACTTGTATTCAATGTGAATACACTGTTATATTATGAGTTTATACTTCTACATGTAAACAGAATCAAATATACTTGTATTCAATGTGAATACACTGTGATACCATGAGTTTTTACTTCTATATTGTAAGGAACCAAAACAATTTATTCTTTATTATTTTCATTATTTTTTCTACCCTTTATTCTTACGTAACATTAATTTTCTATACGCCCCTCTTTTCTATGTAATTTCTTCCTTAGACGTTTTACAGACTGATCTACCCTTCAAACGTTTCAACTGAATTTTCTTGTAGTTCGACCTTCATGAAACCCGTATAAAAACTTTTTGTTCTATAGAAAATAGAGTGAGACACTTTTCACAATTCAGTTCCTAAAGAGTTGTTCCCCAATTTTTGTGCTACTGAAATATACTTTACAAGAAACGACAATGAAAAAGTAAGTTAAAATATTAATAACTTACATTTTGTTGCAGCGGATTCGAACTCGGCTTTCGTGTTAAGCTGAATAGAGTGTGTTTTTTTTTGTTTTATTCTTTGTTTTTTTATTTTTATGGTAATAAGTGTTACTTATTACCTTTTCTTCGTTGTTTGGCTTCCTATTTGGTTGAATTTTTGATAACTTTTCATAGTTATAAAAGAACATGCTTTGTTAGGAATTAGTTCGTTATAAAAGATGAGGGCAATGAGGATAGTGGTTTAGAAACCACTTTAGAAAGAAGATGTGTAAGAAAAGGGCCACTAATACAAAGATTTGTTCGATCAGTCCGTGAAAGGTTCACTCCCTTACGATCAGGAGGCGGGTCGACGTCAATTTTGAGAAATAACGAAAATCTAGGTGTCGAACTAGATAGTGATAGCCCACATCAATCCGATATTGATCTTCTTGATTCCAATGAAATTAAAGAATTGAGAAATGATGATCAGTGGAACGAAGTACTTAATATGCAAGTATCATCACAAGACGAAACCGTAGTCGAAACCCTGATAGGCGAGGAGACAAGAGAATTGCTATCATATAATAGACTTCTAGAACAGGCTCGGGCAATTACGGACCTTGAAAAAACAACAGATAGGGTAGAAAACACAGTAGATATCTCTATAGATTTCCAAAAAATAGAACTAATAAATGAAGAGAACCAAGATCGGGCATGGTTTTATCAGCAATACGGAAATACGAGAATAACGGAAATTCCTGTTGACGATCTTATTTTTGAATTGCAGTATTTACTTCGAAGTGAAAAAAAATAGAGTTAACAAACAAAGAAGTAGGAACAGCCTTAAGAGCATTACTCATAACCGAACCCACAATTTTGACACCAATTGAACTCTTTAAGCACTGTGGTCTAAATACATACTACGAAAGTACTGATTCAGAGTATGAATCAGTGCATTCGGGAGAACAACAAAGTAGGTCAGAATCAGACTTAGTGTCACATCTTTAGTAACACTCAAAACTGAGGAGGAAACTTCTAACAACAGCGTACCCATCAAAATTGTAAGAGCGGAAATCCACACGCAAGGTGATCATATTCCTTTAGATTGTCCTAAATTGACCCCTAGTACCACAACAATCACTTGTCCGGCGGTTAATCATTCACAGTCAAGTATGAATAGTCAAATTTCTCAATCACAGTTAGCGTCCACTCCGTGTAACTATTTACCGTATCTAGGACTACAAAGTCGGAAAGTCTCCTTTACTCCAGCGTCAATCGTTGAGCAGTCAAACAAAATCATGCAAAACAAACCGTCAGAAGAAACAAACCAAGACATGCCCATTAAAATATAAGGAAAAGAATTGAGCCGTTTGATGGAATCCGAATGGATTATGAAGATGCTTCTAAAGCAGCTGATTGTATTGTGCAACACGTTCTAACGAATACTAAACGTTGCATTAATTCCTCTCAGAAAACGAAGCATAATGGGCAGCCTGTTTTAGAACTAGCTCTCAGCCTTCATATCTTACCTCAACACCTTTACATACACAACCACTTGCGTTAAGTGGACAAAGTGTAAAAATTGCAAGCATGTACAATAAGCAAAGTAATAACGGAGCAACTCCAAAGTACTCAGTTACCAGCTCAATTCCTAAAATGAATCCCTTTGTAATGTGTCCGTCAAAAGTAAACAGTATAGGAAACACAAACAATTTTATTTTTAACGCCATCGATAAAAATAAAAAGTTACAACAAAGCCAAGCAATGACGTTATTTAGTAACGTTGGAATTTACGTAGACCGTGATCGCTCCGGTCGCTTTGATGACTGGCTTGCACATCTAGAATCAGTACTGTTTTTAGGCGATTTTGAGGAGTCAAGAAAAATTATCTTACTACGCTCCAAATTGTATGGTGAAGCGGTTGATGAGTTTGATAACTTTAAACTTGAAAACCCTATTAGCACGCAAATTCACGACAGAGTAAAGGAGCGTTTAATTAAACTTTTTCAATCTACAGAGACCAGATCTAAACAAAGCGTTGAATTTCGTATACGCAAGGCCTTCCACTTAGCGTATCCTATAAAATCCACGATAGATAAAGCAACAGCTTTTTCCAGAGAACAAATCATGATAGGCAGATTTCTGGAAGGGCTGTCTTTCGACGTCCAGACCAGACTTAAGTATAAAGAATTCGCAGCTTTTGAAAAACTCATAGAAAAAGCTGAAATGACGGCCATGGCAGTAGAACAAGCCCAATTTAGATCCAGACTAAATGCTTTTCAGGCCAAATACGTCGAACCTAATGAAGAATTGACTAAAGTAAAGGAGACTTTAGATCGCCTTAGTACCCAGGTGGAATCAAACACTCACCAAAAACATTTAGAAGAAAACATGGAGAAAATACAAAGGCAATTATCTACCAGGAGAAACACGAGTTTTTCACAGCGCTCACCACAGTTAAACCCTCCAATCAATAAAACAGGTGATTTATATTTTTTTGATTTTCACAACGATTGAGGCTATCACTCAAAAAACAATTGTAAAGCAAGGAAGAGTCAAGCTAATGATAAATGTTTTCGTTGTAAAGAAATTGGACACCGAGCAAACTTTTGTCCCCATATAAAAAATTTGAAACCCACTCCTCCAGAGGGTGATGACGGAAATGGGAAAAAACTCCCTTTGTTCGAAGAAAGGGGAAACTACCGATGTAAGCGTTGGGCCCTTCGGTGGAACTAAGAAAAAGCCCCGACATCATATAAATAGTTTAGCAGTAAAATCTACAGTTCCTAGTATAAGAATAAAAATAGGAAATTCTGTTGTTAAAGCGCTGTTTGACACTGGAGCCGAGAGATGCGTTATTAGCAACACATTTTTTCATAAGCTTAAAGAAGGAGAGGAATTAATTAATTTCACTAAAGAGGTAGATGTGGATCTTTTCAGCATAAATGACAGGCGCCTCGTCACGGAAGGCACAATCATCGTTAACTTTTTTGTGGCAGAAGAAACGCCACGCCAAGCACTTAGGCAGAAATTCATAGTCGTAAATGGAATTGTTGAAGATTGCGTTCTAGGGCGCGATGCACTTTGGAAGCATCAGTTTATCTATAACGGAAAACAACAGTCCATCTACCGAGTCCCGGAAATTGATCACTTCCAGGAAACAGAAAATCCCTTTGTGATTAGCAAATCTTTGAGAATTTCTCCAAATTCCACTAGTCTCCTAGAGACTAGAGAAGTGGAAACTCACCCTTTCAACCCTCTCAATACTTGTCATTTTGTTAGATGCTGTAATATTCCCTCCGGGCTTAGCTTGGAACCCTACATCTCTACGACACCAAATCGTTCGCTCCGTGTGGTGGCTGTTAATGGAACAGATAAAACCATATTTCTACCTCGCCTTACAGTGTTAGGAACCCTTCATATTTCCAGAGCTTCAAGCAAGCCTGTTGAAACAATGGCTTCAATTAGGGTAGCTTCAACTTCAATCAACACAGCAGCCGTGGAGTCGGCTCTTCCAGACATAGATGAGAAAAACAAAGAAAATTTGCGTAGATTAATAATAAATAATTATAACAGTTTTGCTTTTAAAACAAGTGAGTTAGCCCATACTACTTTAGTAAAACATGTCATTGTCACACAAGGACAAGGTCCTATTCGTCAAAGGGCATATCACACGTCTCCAAAGCAAAAAGAGATAGCTAAAAATATCATCGAGGAACTGATGCAAAATAAAATAATTCGTAATTCAATGTCCCCGTGGGCAGCCCCGATAGTATTAGTAAGTAAGAAAACAGTGGATGTCCGTTTGTGTGTAGATTTTAGAAAATTAAATGCAATTACAAAAAAAGATTCTTTCCCTTTTCCTCGTATTGACGACGTTTTAGATTTACTGGTGGGACAGAGGTATTTTTCCACATTAGATCTTGCCTCCGGATATTGACAAATTGAGCTCGAGGAGGAATCCAAAGAAAAAACAGCCTTCATAGTCGATGACAATTTATACGAATGGAATCGTTTGGCGTTTGGTTTAACCAACGCCCCGAGAACGTTTCAAAGACTGATGAATTCAGTTTTACGAAGAGTTATTGGAAAAATTTGTCTCGTTTATCTTGACGACATAACAATTTTTTCAAGAACAATTGAAGAGCATTTTAGCAATTTGAAGACTGTTTTTTTCCCTCTTAGAAAACGCGCACCTAAAAATGAAATTGTCAAAATGTGAATTTTTAGCGCAATCCGTTTCCTATCTTGGACATGTAATTACGACTGAAGGAATAAAACCAGACCCTGCTAAAATTGAAACCCTTGTGAATTACAAAAAACCTGGTACAGTAAAAGAATTACAGTCTTTTTGGGACTAGCCAGTTACTACAGACGACTTGTAAAAAATTTCTCTACCATCATCCACCCCTTGTTATCACAGACTAAATGAAAACCTACTGATAGTGTAACTTGGAAAACAGATGAAATTGCAGCTTTTGAGTACTTGCGACAATGTTTAATATCAGAACCTATCTTGATATATCCGGATTTTTCTAGGGAATTTCTGATTTACACGGACTCAAGTAACTATGGCTTAGGAGCCGTCCTTTCTCAGATGAAAGACGGAAAGGACCAACCTATAGCCTATGCAAGCAGACATCTTAAAAAAGGAAAATCAAGTATTCGACAATAGAAAAAGAGGCCGCAGCAGTAGTGTTTGGGATAAAACGTTTCCGACATTACTTACAAGATCAACCTTTTGTTATTGTAAGCGATCACAGGCCTCTTCAGTGGTTGCAGACTTTTAAAGACGAAACAGGGCGACTAGGTAGATGGGCGATCTTGTTATCTAATATGAAGTTCAGTGTTCAGTACCGACCAGGTCGAGTACACGAAAATGCTGATTTTCTTTCAAGAATACCGATGAGAATCTAATATCTGCCATTCCTGCAGATAACAACGTAATGTGTCAAGAACAGCAGAAAGACTCTCTGTGCAAAGCAATCGTTACGTTTTTGGAACAAAATGAACCTTGAAAAAAGAAGATGGCCCGATGCCTTCTTGGGTCAGTGAAATAGATTATTTCTTTGTAGAAAATGGTCTTTTATGTAAACACTACGAACCTACGTCAGTGAAAAGAAGAAACTTTGAACAGTGTCAAGTGGTTGTTCCACTTTCTCTGAGAAAGCAACTTTTACAAGAATACCATGATTCCCCATTGTCAGGACATATGGCAACTAGGCGAACATTCTTTCGTCTAAGGGACAAATACTATTGGCCTACTATGTTACGGGATGTTAAGGAATATTGCACCTCTTGTGAACCTTGTGCGCTGGGACGTCGAGTGCACAGTACGAAAGCCTATCTCAACCCGTCAGACCTCGCTACAAGACCTTTTGAAGTATTGGGCTTAGATTGCCTAGGTCCAATCAAACCGCATTCACTTCAAGGAAACAATTATATATTAGTAATCACGGATTACTTTTCTAAATGGATAGAAGTCATTCCTCTTACCAACTGCACCGCCCTCAGTACTAGTAAAGCCTTAGTAGAACGAATTATTTTACATCATGGTCCCCCGAAAGCAATAATTACAGATCGAGGCAGTAATTTTACTTCTGAATTATTTTCTGCGCTTTGTAGAGCTTTAAACATTAAACGCATGAAAACCACTGCGTATCACCCTCAGACTAATGGGCAAACACAGCGATTCAACAAAACTGTTGTTGAAATGATAAGGAAATATTTGGAGAATGGATTCGAGCGGTGGGAGGATATTTTAGGCCCCGTTGTTTTCGCTTATAATAATTCTGTCCACTCGTCAACACTTGAGACTCCATATTTTCTAAATCACGGTCGTGATCCAGTCATGCCGATTGATCAATTCCTCCGTCCTCTTCCCCCAGTAATAGTAACTCCCTCAGACTATAAAAGTCAAATTATGAAACGCTTACACGAAGCCTTTCAGCTTGTCAAAATCAATCTTTCCCAAGCTCGTGAACAACAAAAAGCCCAGTACGATAAACGCGTAAAAGAGCAAACATTTAACGTAGGAGATAAAGTTTTACTGGATATGCGAACGCCCTTGGCGGGAATTAGTAAAAAACTCATTCCACGTTTTATAGGCCCTTTTAGAATTTTGAAAGTAAGCAACAATAGTACTGTGGAAATACAACAAGAAGTAGGAAAACAAACTCAGCTTGTACATGTGAATGGAATAAAACCCCTATTTGAGTCAATGATCTGGAATGACGAACCAGGTGTCGATTTTTTAAATGTAAGAATTGAGAAACAAGCCGAAAAATTCGTACAAGAAACCGTAGATGAACTCGAAACTTTTCCTCTACCCCTAGAAACAAACCTTCAATCTGAGTTAGAACAAATTCCTTGTGAAAAAGAAACTCCTACTCAAAATTTGATGAGACCCCCACCCACAATTCCTCCTACTCCAAATTTCATGATAAGTTCACCAACAATTTCCTTATCTTCGAAACCGATTCCAGAGACGTCAACCTTACCCATACAACCAGAGCGTCGCCTCGGGTTACGTCCTCGGAATCTTTTAAAACCAGTTGTCAAATTCTGAAATTGTATTGCTGTAAATTTTTTTTGTAAATTACGTTCGAATCACTTTAACTATCTTTAAACCGTGTTTAAATTCTAAAAACTTTGTATTAGTAATCTTAATAATTCATAGAATGGATCCCTGAAATTGATTTTGAAATTACTTTTCTCATAGATTATGTCTTCTACCTCTCCTCGTCATACCGTTTTTCTGTCGCCTCCATGCTCTTAACATCACTATTTGTAATTGTACGGCTGCTCAGCCAAAAGGGTTCCTAAAATTTACTAGCAATGACTGTGATTATCAAATAAGCCCCCTTCTCGCTATTCCAGTATATTATGATGTCTATTCTACTCTTCCCCAAATCACCCGTTTTGTTGGCCATTCGTGTACCATATGGCTGGAAAAGAAACACATCTATACTGACTTCCCGGGTTGGCAAACTCCAAGTCAATCAAGAGTGCCAATAGAAGTCAATGCACATGAATGTGAAAAAATGCGTGATTACCGATTGTGCCATGGCAAAAGCATGGACTACTTAGGAAAAAATAAGTGGTCGTTCGAACGTATTCCAAATGTGCAGAGTAGCTGGCTTCAAGTCACAGCTGATCAGCTGATCAACTGTCGATTAGAAGAAGCTACTTTAGAAACTGAGTGCGCTAACTGTACGATAAGTTCACCCATTGGCGATATACCGGGAGGGATCAACGGATCCGTTTCTCACAACCTAGTTACCATTGTCTGGAAAGAATCGTTGAGAGAAGTTCAACAGTGCAAACTAAGGCTTGTGGAAACAGGTATCGCTCAACGTTACCTGACTAACCACAGTGAAATAGAAAGAATTCGTGACGACGTACAACAACTTGACTTTATTTACAATACAACTAACAAGGAATATTGTAATTCATCCGAAAAAAGTTACAAACAAGTAATCGGAATGGACTAAGTTATTTTACGTTTACATTCTTTAACTGATACCAATGCTCATCCGAGTAAACCACTGGAAGAAGACATCGAAAAAATTGCTGACATTATCCGGGCTAAAATCAGCGGAGCGGCGTATTCTCAATACGCACGAGACCGAACTACCGATGGAATAAATGGAGTGGCTCGAGAAATTCGAGCTCTGCAATGTGAAAATCGAGTGCTGGCACACAAAACTGCTATCGCCACCGCACAACACAGTGGATGGCTTGCTGCCAGTTACCTTAATTTACCCACATGTAGCAAATTGATAGCCACTGGTGAATCGATCAGCGTCTATCAATGCTCCCCGAAAAATTCAACGATCACCACTGAAATCACAGGCTGTGGTCCTCAACCCAAACTCGGCGACTACACTTTAGACACTGAAGGATGGGAACTGACGCCTTACACCCCCTGTTACTGGCACAAAAATTTCGTCAACATTAACGGCCGAGCACATTTCTACAAACCAATCTTTCCCGGTGTAATAATCCAAGGACATAGTTTGATCAACACTTTGCCGTATGAAATTGATAAGCTACTCGCACTCGCAGTTTACATCCCGCGCTAACCCCCCACCCGATGAGCACCGCAGCTGCAATCGCCGAGAGAATTGCTGCTGCTAAAGAAGAACATAGCATCGACCTTGGAAATTCTTTTCACATGAGCACTCTTCTTTCCTCACTCCAAAAAGAAAAGAACGTTTCCCTTTCGTCTAAGATTCTTAGTTGGTCAAATAGCATTTGTAGTCTTCTAGGGATGGGATTTATCGGATTCTTTTTCTTTCATTTTTGTGGAGTAGGTTCCCTTATTGCAAGATACATACCTTGTTGTTCTTTTCTAAGTACTTGTAACCCTGTCCCTTGCTTCACCAAAACATCTGATAATGATATAAAAGTAGGCCACCCCGCGTTATTAAACCCCTCAAATCCATCCGCGCCCATTACTATTGTAAACTTACCCGCCTTAATTCAACAACCCGCCCCGGAATTTTTGCCCCATCAACCCCTTTTCTACAAGGAGAGCCTCCACGGAACAAATTCCACTGGGACGCACTAAGACAAGCGCATCGAGAAGCAGCTGTTCTGTTGAATTAGTTAATGTTGTTTTCTTGTTTTGTTTTGACTCACTTTCTATTCCGTTCCAAGTTTGACCTTGATTGATTGCGAGACGCAATCTTTTGGAACCGGATAGCTATGTAAGGAACCAAAACAATTTATTCTTTATTATTTTCATTATTTTTTCTACCCTTTATTCTTACGTAACATTAATTTTCTATACGCCCCTCTTTTCTATGTAATTTCTTCCTTAGACGTTTTACAGACTGATTTACCCTTCAAACGTTTCAACTTAATTTTCTTGTAGTTCGACCTTCATGAAACCCGTATAAAAACTTTTGTTCTATAGAAAATAGAATGAGACACTTTTCACAATTCAGTTCCTAAAGAGTTGTTCCCCAATTTTTTGTGCTACTGAAATATACTTTACAAGAAACGACAATGGAAAAGTAAGTTAAAATATTAATAACTTACAATATGTAAACAGGATCAAATATACTTGTATTCAATGTGAATACACTCTTATATTATACTTCTACATGTAAACAGAATCAAATATACTTGTATTCAATGTGAATACACTGTTATATTATGAGTTTATACTTCTACATGTAAACAGAATCAAATATACTTGTATTAAATGTGAATACACTGTTATACCATGAGTTTTTACTTCTATATGTAAACAGGATCAAGTATACTTGTATTCAATGTGAATACACTGTGATACCATGAGTTTTAATTTCTATATGTAAAGAGGATCAAATATACTTGTATTCAATGTGAATACACTGTGATACCATGAGTTTTTACTTCTATATGTAAACAGGATAAAATATACTTGTATTCAACGTGAATACACTGTTATACCATGAGTTTTTACTTCTATATGTAAACAGGATCAAATATACTTGTTTTCAATGTGAATACACTGTTATATTATGAGTTTATATTTCTACATGTAAACAGAATCAAATATACTTGTATTCAATGTGAACACACTGTGATACCACGAGTTTTAACTTCTATATGTAAAGAGGATCAAATATACTTACACTCAATGTCAAAACACTGTGATACCATGAGTTTTTACTTCTATATGTAAACAGGATCAAATATACTTATATTCAATGTGCATACACTGTTATATTATGAGTTTATACTTCTACATGTAAACAGAATCAAATATACTTGTATTCAATGTGAATACACTGTTATACCATGAGTTTTTACTTCTATATGTAAACAGGATCAAATATACTAGTAGTCAATGTGAATACACTGTTATATTATGAGTTTATACTTCTACATGTAAACAGAATCAAATATACTTGTATTCAATGTGAATACACTGTTATATTATGAGTTTATACTTCTACATGTAAACAGAATCAAATATACTTGTATTAAATGTGAATACACTGTTATACCATGAGTTTTTACTTCTATATGTAAACAGGATCAAGTATACTTGTATTCAATGTGAATACACTGTGATACCATGAGTTTTAATTTCTATATGTAAATAGGATCAAATATACTTGTATTCAATGTGAATACACTGTGATACCATGAGTTTTTACTTCTATATGAAAACAGGATCAAATATACTTATATTCAATGTGCATACACTGTTATATTATGAGTTTATACTTCTACATGTAAACAGAATCAAATATACTTGTATTCAATGTGAATACACTGTTATACCATGAGTTTTTACTTCTATATGTAAACAGGATCAAATATACTTGTATTCAATGTGAATACACTGTGATATTATGAGTTTTTACTTCTATATTTTAATAGGATAAAATATACCTGTTTTCAATGTGCATACACTGTGATACCATGAGTTTTAACTTCTATATGTAAACAGGATAAAATATACTTGTATTCAACGTGAATACACTGTTATACCATGAGTTTTTACTTCTATATGTAAACAGGATCAAATATACTTGTTTTCAATGTAAATACACTGTTATTTTATGAGTTTACATTTCTACATGTAAACAGAATCAAATATACTTGTATTCAATGTGAACACACTGTGATACCATGAGTTTTAACTTCTATATGTAAAGAGGATCAAATATACTTATACTCAATGTCAAAACACTGTGATACCATGAGTTTTTACTTCTATATGTAAACAGGATCAAATATACTTATATTCAATGTGCATACACTGTTATATTATGAGTTTATACTTCTGCATGTAAACAGAATCAAATATACTTGTATTCAATGTGAATACACTGTTATATTATGAGTTTATACTTCTACATGTAAACAGAATCAAATATACTTGTATTCAATGTGAATACACTGTTACACCATGAGTTTTTACTTCTATATGTAAACAGGATAAAATATACTTGTATTCAATGTGAATACACTGTTATACCATGAGTTTTTACTTCTATATGTAAACAGAATCAAACATACTTGTATTCAATGTGAATACACTGTGATCCCATGAGTTTTTACTTCTATATGTAAACAGGATCAAATATACTTGTATTCAATGTGAATACACTGTTATACTATGAGTTGATACTTCTACATGTAAACAAAATCAAATGTACTTGAATTCAATGTGAATACACTGTGATACCATGAGTTTTTACTTCTATATGTAAACGGGATCAAATATACTTGTATTCAATGTGAACACACTGTGATACCATGAGTTTTTACTTCTATATGTAAACAGGATCAAATATACTTGTATTCAATGTGAATACACTGTGATACCATGAGTTTTTACTTCTATATGTAAGCAGAATCAAATATACTTGTATTCAATGTGAACACACTGTGATACCATGAGTTTTTACTTCTATATGTAAACAGGATCAAATATACTTGTATTCAACATGAATACGTTGTTATATTATGAGTTTATACTTCTACATGTAAACAGAATCAAATATACTTGTATTCAATGTGAATACACTGTGATACCATGAGTTTTTACTTCTATATGTAAACATCATCAAATATACTTGTATTCAATGTGAATACACTGTTATACCATGAGTTTTTACTTCTATATGTAAATAGGATCAAACATACTGTAGCGCCAATGTACTTTGTCGCTTAGCACCGGATGCTAAGAAAGGCAAATGTGCGATGTCAATGGACTTTGCCACTCTGGCCGGATGTCAGAGGACTCAAAAGCCCGTCTATGACCGGCCAGAGGGGCAGTCCAATGTAGTGATTCAGACTAGTTGTTAGTGCTGTCAGTGCTGTTACTGTGTAATGCTGTGTGTGTGTTTCGTGTAAGCTGTCTATGACTGAATACATCCCTTAAACCCAGTGAATCTGTTACATGGTGGAGATGCTACTGCGTTGTTCACTGATCAGGTACACGTTTTAACTCAGGTAGGCGTTCGCTGTAAGGGGTCTCTGGAAATCGAACTCGGCAATTTATTGCCGGGCACGAGGCCACAGCAACGGTCTGGGAGGGCGTGTATTTGACAGTGGGATCGCAGCGGATCCTCGTGTGAATGTCACACGGGAGAGGTGTGATAATAGACGCTGGGGAAAGGAGCCGTAGACGAGCAGCTGAAGAGGCCGCCAAGGAGATTCAGACCTATTACTCGGGTTTGAGGGCGGCGACACCTCTAGCACGATCTTCAACAGGATTGCAGGCAGCAAGCGCTGCTTCAGCTCGGTCAAAGGGCCGTTCGAGAGGCCCTCCTGGAGAAGTGAGTGACCTCACTTTGGGACAGAAAGGTACGTGGTTGTCCAGGGAAGTTTCCCTACCGCGGGAGGTTCCAGATCCGTCACAATTCCAGTCTGATTCCGAGCCACGGGGCGAGGAATTCGCGGACGCACAGAGCTGCCAGGATTCTCGGAATCCGGAAGCAGGGGGTGCTGTGACGGAAGGGGCATACGAGTCCGTAGCTGCACGTAAGCAGTACGAGGGGGCTCGTGAGGTAGGGAACGAAGGAGGGATTAACGCACGTACTGGGGCGGGTAACGAGAAGCGGCAGGAAGTGCGGGTCGTCGATCGTGATCAGGGATCGCGCACGCGTCAGGCAGAGTTCGACGACCGCGAGTCGCTTATCCCGTAGGTGTCGGTCTCCAGTGTCCAGGAAAGGATCGACGAGCAGCGGAGGAAGTCGTACGACCCAAATTCGCTCGGAACGCAGGGGTCGGTGACCGGAAACCGAGAGGTGTGGCAGGGGTCGGCGTGGGCGGAAACCGCTGCCGACAGAAAACGCATAGTTAGCGTGGAAGCCGATACCTCTGGGGTCATCAACCGATCGTCGGGTAGCGACAGCGGACAGCCGTTGGAAGCGAGGAACGACGAGCCGCGAGGGGTGGGCTTGGAAAGAAGAAGCCTGCGCGAAGGCCTACGGCCTAGAGCGTTTAGTACTCCACAGGAAGCGGCGGCGGTGAGACAGGGACGTGGCGGAGTCAGCGTAGGAGGATCGCCAAGCCGACAGTCTCTGGAAGATCCTGAACTCGAGTTGGACCCGTTTTTGGAAGAGGAGGAAGACATGGCGGAACGCCCAATGTTCCACTACAAGGAGCCGGAAAAGTTCCGGGGCACGCCAAAGGAAAACGCAATTGAGTAGATAGACCGGTTCGAAAGGATTGGTCGCCATAATCGTTGGTCGAATAACGATCTTGCAAGGGCTATTGATGTTTCGCTCGAGGGTGCTGCCTACAAATGGATTGTAGGCCTTGAGGCGAGAAACGCACGCCCGGAGCACTGGGAGGACCGGGAGGTCCAAGTAGCCGGAACTGAGGACGAGCCAGCACACTACAGAGAGGTGCGTGGGCTCAAGACGCTTTTCCTGAAGCAGTTCGTGGCGGTAAACCTGAAGCGGCAGACGGAAAGGAAGCTGCGCATGCGGGTTCAAGGGAAGGAGGAATACATCACGGAATACTACCATGATGTTATGGATATGTGTCGCATGGTTCAGCCAGACATGGCTGAAGAGGTGCGCATAGACCACCTTTTCAGGGGATTGAGCCCGGCTCTCTACGAGAGGCTTTACGTGTTGGGCATTAAATCGTGTGAAGAATTCCTGGAGGAGGCGAGACTTCACGCAAATGCCGTAAAAACAGCCTATGAGAGGGGATACGAGGATGCGCGTAGAGAGCGCGAGAAGCCGGCAGTCGGGGCAGTAGGCCTTGACAAGGTACAAGACCTACAGCGCCAGATTCAAGAACTGAGGGATGAGCTAGCCCGGGCAGGAGATCCTTCGAGGAGGAAAGAGAAAGAAGGGGGGAAAGCGAATGGAAGAGGAAGCAGAAAAAGAAAAATCTGTTTCGCTGTTTTAATTGCAATGAAGAAGGACACATTGCGAGAAGCTGCCAGAAAGAAAAGAAGGAGAGGGCGATGAAACCCAAGAAGCCCGAGGGGGAGGAGCCTAATGCGGCCTGCGCGGTGATTGGCGGAGACCAGACGATGCGAGTGACCAATGGTGATCGTCAGCCGACCGAAGAAATTTGGATTGGTGGACGACCAGTCGATGCCTTGGTGGACACGGGAGCAATAATTTCAGTTATTTCGCCATCATTGGCGAGTAAATTGAAGCTGAAAATAGTCCCTGGGAAGGACCGACGGTCGTGACGGCTGATGGACAACCGATGAACCCGAGGGGAAAGGTTTGCTTAACGGTCACGAATAAAAACGCGTCCGTGGAGGGTGAAGCCTTGGTCCTAAAGACGTTTGGACCAGAATTTATCATGGGAAGGAATCTACTGAAGCTGTTTCGAGAGTTAAAAATTTTTTTTAGTGACCCGCCAATAGTGGAACTCGGTGCCATCCACATGGAAGCGAGCAGCGGGAATGAAACAGTGAGGAAAGTGACAGCGATGGTGCGGGTAACGGTGCCGAAAAGAAGTGAGGTGCCAGTGAAAGTGTCAATCCCTGAGTCGGGGGGAAATGACACGATTATGTTACTCAGACCGTCGAAGAAACAGCTGCAGAATAGTGGACTGTCGGCGGGTCATGCGCTGATCGACTGCTCGAAGACGAGTGCAGTGGTTCACGTGATGAACGTCGATCATACGGATCACATCATCGTGGAGGGAACATCTATCGGTCACCTAGTGCCCATTGACCAGACCAGTAATCTCTCTCTGGAAGTTGGTGAGGGGAGGGATGCAGCTGGGGAAGTGAGGGGACGGTCGGGAAAATCACGGGAGCCAGTGGCATTCGATCATTGTGTGGCGTCGACCTTAGCGGCGCAAGATCGAAACGAGCTAATTGACTGGCTGATAGAGTTCCAAGATGTGTTTGCCGACAGCGGTGATTGTTTGGGCCAGTGCACTGTGCTTGAACATGCAATCCCAACGGGAGGAGCGGCACCGATTAAACAACTGCCAAGGAGACGTGCATGGAGGGAGCGGGAATTGATTAAGGATGAGGTCGACAAGATGCTTAAGCAGGGGGTTATAGAGCCTGCTCAAAGTCCGTGGTCATCGCCCATCGTCCTGGTGAGGAAAAAGAACGGGAAGTTGCGATTCTGCATTGACTACAGGCGGCTGAATGAAGTGACAACGAAAGATGTGTACCCACTCCCGCGCATAGACGATGCACTGTCTAAATTGGAGGAGCGGCTCTGTTTAGTGTTGTAGACCTTCAGAGCGGGTACTGGCAGGTGCCAGTCGCGGAAGCTGATAAGCCGAAGACAGCTTTCGTTACACCGGATGGCCTGTACCAGTTCCGAGTGATGCCGTTTGGGCTATGCTCGGCTCCGAGCACATTCCAACGGCTAATGGATATGGTGTTGGCAGGATTGAAGTGGACTGATTGCCTGGTCTACATGGATGACGTGGTCATCTTTGAAAAGGATGCTAAAGAGCATTTGGAGAGACTTGGAAAAGTCTTATCATGCTTCCGAAAGGCCAATTTAAAGCTGAAGATGGAAAAATGTGCCTTCGGGAACGAGCGTGTGCGGATGCTGGGTCACGTGGTAAGCAAGGCCGGAATCGAGCCTGATCCGGATCACTGTAAGGCTATAGAAATGTTCCCGGGGCCGAACCTTAATGCCAATGAAAAGGCAAAGAGGAAGTGGGTGAAAAGCTTTGTAGGCCTTTGCTCATTTTACCGCAAGTTCGTTCCGAACTTCGCCCAGGTGGCGTACCCGCTTACGGTAATGGAAGGTAAAGGGGTTTTTCGTTGGGGAGAGTCGGAACGGAACGGTTTTTCCGAGCTGAAGGCTGCGCTGTTGAAGGCAGCACAGCTTGCTCATCCGGATTATTCAAAGAACTTTGAAGTGCATCCTGATGCCTGTGATTACGGCATAGGGGCGGCGCTGATGCAAGAAAGAAACGGGAACCCCATGCCAATTTGTTTCGTCAGCAGAGTGTTGAACAAATCGGAGAGGAATTACACAATAACGGAAAAAGAGTGCCTTGCCATTGTATAGGCTGTAAAGAAGTTTCGGCCATACATTTGGGGTACGAAAATTGTGATAAAAACCGATCATCATGCCTTATGTTGGCTGATGACCAAGCAGAAGCTAAGCGGTCGGCTTGAGAGATGGAGTCTGTCGTTGCAAGAGTACGACATTTCCATCCACTACAAGAAAGGAAGCTTGCACGATGACGCAGATGCCCTATCGCGTTACCCAATACAGGAAAGGGGTGAGGAGGAGCAGGCGGAGGCCATCCCAGTCGCTACCATAGGGTTGGATACGCGGTCTTGGGTGGATGGTCAAGACCGGGTGAAGCAGTGGCGATGGATCAAGCAAGTAATGATCAAGAATGGCTCCACGCAGTACGGAAACTTCATGCTCAAGGACGGCTTGCTGTACCTGAGAACAATCAGGTTCGGGCAGGAGTTTGATCGGCTTTGTGTGCCCCCGGAACGTCGTAAGGAGGCATTGTCGTGGGTTCATGATGAACCCACGGCTGGGCACCTGGGGCAAACAAAGACTCTGGAGAGAGCTAGGCATAGATTTTATTGGCCTAAAATGGACAGGGCGGTTACCCGTTATGTCCAAAGCTGCAAGAGTTGCCAGACCCGGAAGCCGGATCAAGGGAAGAAGAAGGGGCTGATTGAGATAACGCAAGGGGGACCCTTCGAGCGTATCGGCATTGATGTCCTTGGCCCTTTCCCACGATCGCGAAACGGGAACACAAACATCGTTGTCGCGGTGGACTACCTTACAAAATGGGTAGAAGCCAGAGCCTTGCCGGATGCCACGGCCCGACAAATCGCAAAATTCTTTGTCGAGGACGTGGTGGTACGACATGGATTTCCACGGGAATTGACCTCGGACCAAGGGAAATGTTTTACGGCTGAAGTTACCCGTGAAGTGTTGGCCCTGTTGCGTCTGTCACATCGCATGACGGTGCCTTACCATCAACAAGCGAACGGCCTGGTTGAAAGACAGAACAAAACGCTAGCAACAATGTTAGAAATGTACGTGGATGAGAGCCACGAAGATTGGGATGAATTCCTGGGATTTGTGACTTTTGCCTACAACACTGCGCGACAGGAGAGTACCAACCACACACCTTTCATGATGGTGTATGGAAGGGAAGCGGTGATCCCAGCGGATCTGCTGGCGGCGACGGGGCCAAGCCAGACGAAGCTCGTCGGTGCAGAAGACCTAATGAAGGCGATGATGGAGCTTAGAGAAGACGTAAAGGACCGGCTGGCCATGGTACAGCAACGTCAGAAGACGCAGTACGATGCCAGAGTCAGTGCAGCACCAGTGTACGAACCCGGAGACCTAGTGTTAATCTTTCGCCCGCAGCGGAAGAAGGGGCTCGCGGAAAAGTTACTGCATCAATACGTCGGGCCCTACAAAGTGATCAGGCAGGTCATGGAGCTGAACTACGAACTTCGGAAACCAAGTGGAAAAAAACTCTTGTGGTGCATGTGTCGCAAATGAAAAAGTTTGTTGTGGAATCGGACGAGGAGTCCGATAGCGACGAAGAAGATAAGAGGCTAGAGCATGCCGAAACCGACTTGGTTGTTGAACTTTCCGACACCAACTCGGGTGTCGCGCGTGCCGACACTGGCTCGGAAGAAGCACGCGCCGAAACTGAAGAGGGTATGGCGTGTGCCGAAACCGACATGGGTGAGACGCCTGAAGTTGACACTGGGGTGTCACCCGACGCCAGCACTGCTGCGGCAGCTGTGGAGCTGCCAGCCAGGAGAGAAAAGGGGAGAATGAGGCGCCGGTCATTGGAGCCGATAGCCGAAATGGACGAAGGCCTACAGGACGGAAAAGAGTCCGCGGCCCCAGCAGCAAGGGAATCACCGGTGGGTCGTCCGACCAGGAAGAAACGGACACCCGGTTGGATGAAGAACATGCTGTTCTTCACTTTGGTCTGTGTCGTAGGCCAAATGGTTCAAGCAGATGAAATGAGGGGGAAATACGTCGTGACCAAAGGAGCGGTGTTTCATCCCGAAGGTACTTTGTCCCTGGGGGACTCGGAATGGGTAGTCATCTATGATGTGCCCACTAAGCGAGCGGAACAAGTAATTAAACTTGTCATCGTTTGGATAGACGATATGGGGCGGGCGTTTGACAAAGCACTCACGGGGAATTTCCCTATGGAAGTCACTCCGTTTTTGGAATGTCCAGCACGTGACTTGGCAGAAATCAAGGCAAGAGCGGAGCGCCGGAGGCAGGAATTTCGGGAGTTGGAACGAGCTCTGAAAGGTGATGGAACTAGGCAGAGGCGCGGGCTGTTCGACGGAGGGGGCCAGCTGCTTAACTGGCTCTTCGGGACCGCTACGACAAAGGACCTGGAATCAGTGCACTCGAGGCTCGAGTCATTTGAAAAGAAAGGTCTTGAGGTGGTGCACCTTCTCCAGGAACAGGCCACCCTGTTAAACGTGACCATGGGGCACTTAGCGGAGCATGAGTCCGAAATCAGTGCTCTCATGGCGGCGGCGGGTCAGATGCGGAGAGAGCAGGCGCAGCTGAGAAAAGTCTTGACAATGACAGCTGGACCCACCTTGCCAGAGAATTACTTTTCCTACAGAAGGTAACGAGGTCTGTGGAAAAGGCAAATAGGGCACTGGATTGGACGGCTGACGTTTTGCACGGCTGGCAAACCGGCTTAGTAGATGCAGCTATAGGGAGACTGTCACCACTCCTTTGTCCTCCAAATGTACTGGCTAAGGCCCTGAATTCGGTTCGACAGGCCTTGCCCCAAGGCTGGGGACTGACACAAGCATTGCAAGGAGGAAATGGCTGGAGAGCGTACCAGGAGGCCAGGGTGGAGGCAGCGCTGGCGAACGGAAACGTTCGTTTGTTCATTCATCTGCCGGTATTTGAGTTTAATTATGCCTCGCAGATTTACAGTGTGTTTCCTATGCCGGTAGCCACCAGCAAAGGGGAGTCGGTATCCCACTCGTACGCGGGATTGGCTCCATACCTGGGGGTATCGCCAGATCGGCAGCTGTTCGTTGAGTTCAACGTGGACGAAGTCCGGAAATGCGCTCCATACATGGGCAGCGTGTGCCCATTCTTGAAGCCGATTGACCGAAAAGGAAGAATGAAGAGCTGCGCGGTGGCTGTCTTTCTGCAGGAGCAGGAAGGAATCCAGAGGAACTGTCGCCTAGACAGTAAGAAGTGGACCGGCATTGACCTGTTCTACATTGGAGGAAGGAAATGGGGTTACGCTGGTAAAGACAACGTAACCATAGTGCTCCAGTGCCCTGGGAAAAGGATCGGCGGAATTGGTCTACCGCAAGTGCTGCCAGCAGCGGGAGTCATAAAAATCCCACGGTTGTGTTCGGCAACCTCGGACGAATGGGTTCTCCAAGCGAGCTTCCGACAGATGATGCCAGTGAATGTGACGAGCGTCATCGACGAGGAAGCTGCAGGGATGCTGAGTGGTCTATTGGCACCGGTGGTCGAGCAATCGCAACCAGTGGCAAAGAGCCCCATCATGGAGGAAGCACCAGCCGCCCTAAGAACGCCTACGCGTATAGACCTAGCGGGAACGAGTTGACACCTGAAAGCGGTCGAACGCCTACAACGGCAATGGGAAGAAGAGGAGAATGCCAAGCGTTATCCGTTTGAATGGTTGATCGGATGCTTGTTCCCGTTGCCAATGGTAGTGTACCTGTGGATCGAGTAACGGAGGCTGAGTAGTCACGTGGACACCCTGCTGTTGACTCGTCTTGTGGAGGTGCGGGAGCCCGGAGAAGAGGATCAAGGCCAGCCCGGGCCGAATGCCGTCGTTTGAATATTGGTGTTTAACCCGTATTAGTTTTACCAAATAGTAAAGTAGAAACCATAGGGGACTCTATTTGTTATGCCTTGTGGGGTTTGTTATCCAGTTTAGGAAACCCATGTCAGTAGGTAGGAGGGGGGATGTAGCGCCAATGTACTTTGTCGCTTAGCACCGGATGCTAAGAAATGCAAATGTGCGATGTCAATGGACTTTGCCACTCTGGCCGGATGTCAGAGGACTCAAAAGCCCGTCTATGACCGGCCAGAGAGGCAGTACAAAGTCATGATTCAGACTAGTTGTTAGTGCTGTCAGTGCTGTTACTGTGTAATGCTGTGTGTGTGTGTCGTGTAAGCTGTCTATGACTGAATACATCCCTTAAACCCAGTGAATCTGTTACAATACTTGTATTCAATGTGAATACACTGTGATACCATGAGTTTTTACTTCTATATGTAAACAGGATCAAATATACTTGTATTCAATGTGAATACACTGTTATACTATGAGTTTATACTTCAACATGGAAACAAAATAAAATATACTTGTATTCAATGTGAATGCACTGTGATACCATGAGTTTTAATTCTATATGTAAACATGATCAAATATACTTAAAAACAGTGTGAATACACTGTTATATTATGAGTTTATACTATCAAATATACTTGTATTCAATGTGAATACACTGTTATACCATGAGTTTTTACTTCTATATGTAAACAGGATCAAATATACTTGTATTCAATGTGAATACACTGTTATATTATGAGTTTATAGTTCTACATGTAAAAAGAATCAAATATACTTGTATTCAATGTTAATACACTATTATATTATAGGTTTATACTTCTACATGTAAACAGAATCAAATATTCTTGTATTCAATGTGAATACACTGTTAAACCATGAGATTTTACTTCTATATGTAAACAGGATCAAATATACTTGTATTCAATGTGAATACACTGTTATATTATTAGTTTATACTTCTACATGTAAAAGAATCAAATATACTTGTATTCAATGTGAATACATAGTTATACTATGATTTTATACTTCTACATGTAAGCAGAATCAAATATACTTGTATTCAATGTGAATACACTGTTATACCATGAGTTTTTACTTCTATATGTAAACAGGATCAAATATACTTGTATTCAATGTGAATACACTGTTATATTATGAGTTTATACTTCTACATGTAAACAAAATCAAATATACTTGTATTCAATGTGAATACACTGTGATACCATGAGTTTTAATTTCTATATGTAAACAGGATGAAATATACTTGTATTCAATGTTAATACACTGTTATATTATGAGTTTATACTTCTACATGTAAAAAGAATCAAATATACTTGTATTCAATGTGAATACACTGTTATACCATGAGTTTTAACTCTATATGTAAAGAGGATCAAATATACTTGTATTCAATGTGAATACACTGTGATACCATGAGTTTTTACTTTTATATGTAAACAGGAAAAAATATACTTGTATTCAATGGGAATACACTGTTATATTATGAGTTTTTACTTCTACTTGTAAACAGAATCAAATATACTTGTATTCAATGTGAATACACTGTTGTACCATGAGTTTTTACTTCTATATATAAACAGGAACAAATATACTTGTATTCAAAGTGAATACACACTGTTATACTATGAGTTTATACTTCTACATGTAAACAGAATCAAATATACAGGTATTCAATGTGAATACACTGTGATACCATGAGTTTTAACTTCTATATGTAAATAGGATCAAATATACTTGTATTCAATGTGAATACACTGTGATACCATGAGTTTTTACTTCTATATGAAAACAGGATCAAATATACTTGTATTCAATGTGAATACACTGTTATATTATGAGTTTATACTTCTACATGTAAACAGAATCAAATATACTTGTATTCAATGTGAATACACTGTTATATTATAGGTTTATACTTCTACATGTAAACAGAATCAAATATTCTTGTATTCAAAGTGAATACACTGTTATACCATGAGATTTTACTTCTATATGTAAACAGGATCAAATATACTTGTATTCAATGTGAATACACTGTTATATTATGAGTTTATACTTCTACATGTAAACAGAATCAAATATACTTGTATTCAATGTGAATACACAGTTATACTATGATTTTATACTTCTACATGTAAACAGAATCAAATATACTTGTATTCAATGTGAATACACTGTGATACCATGAGTTTTTACTTCTATATTTAAACGGGATCAAATATACTTGTATTCAATGTGAATACACTGTTATATTATGAGTTTATTCTTCTACATGTAAACAGAATCAAATATACTTGCATTCAATGTAAATACACTGTGATACCATGAGTTTTAACTTCTATATGTAAACAGGATCAAATATACTTGTATTAAACGTGAATACACTGTTATACCATGAGTTTTTACTGCTACATGTAAACAGGATCAAATATACTTGTATTCAATGTGAATACTTTGTTATATTATGAGTTTATACTTCTACATGTCAACAGAATCAAATATACTTGTATTCAATGTGAATACACTGTTATACCATGAGTTTTAACTTCTATATGTAAAGAGGATCAAATATACTTGTATTCAATGTGAATACACTGTTATACCATGAGTTTTAACTTCTATATGTAAAGAAGATCAAATATACTTGTATTCAATGTGAATACACCGTGATACCATGAGTTTTATCTTCTATTTGTAAAAAGGATCAAATATACTTGTATTCAATGTGAATACACTGTTATATTATGAGTTTATACTTCTACATGTAAACAGAATCAAATATACTTGTATTCAATGTGAATACACGATTATACCATGAGTTTTAACTCCTATATGTAAACAGGATCAAATATACTTGTATTCAACGTGAATACACTGTTATACCATAAGTTTTAACTTCTATATGGAAACAGGATCAAATATACTTGTAATCAATGTGAATACACTGTTATATTATGAATTTATAATTCTACTTGTAAACAGAATCAAATATACTTGTATTCAATGTGAATACTTTGTTATATTATGAGTTTATACTTCTACATGTTAACAGAATCAAATATACTTGTATTTAATGTGAATACACTGTGATATCATGAGTTTTAACTTCTATTTGTAAAAAGGATCAAATATACTTGTATTCAATGTGAATACACTGTTATATTATGAGTTTATACTTCTACATGTAAACAGAATCAAATATACTTGTATTCAATGTGCATACATGGTTATACCATGAGTTTTAACTTCTATATGTAAACAGGATCAAATATACTTGTATTCAACGTGAATACACTGTTATACCATGATTTTTAACTTCTATATGTAAACAGGATCAAATATACTTGTATTCAATGTGAATACACTGTTATATTATGAGTTTATACTTCAACATGTAAACATAATCAAATATACTTGTATTCAATGTGAATACACTGTGATCCCATGAGTTTTTACTTCTATATGTAAACAGGATCAAATATACTTGTATTCAATGTGAATACACTGTTATATTATAAGTTTATACTTCTACATGTAAACAAAATCAAATATACTTGTATTCAATCTGAATGCATTGTGATACCATGAGTTTTAACTTCTATATGTAAAGAGGATCAAATATACTTGTATTGAATGTGAATACACTGTGATACCATGAGTTTTTACTTCTATATTTAAACAGGATCAAATATACCTGTATTCAATGTGAATACACTGTTATATTATGAGTTTATACTTCTACATGTAAACAAAATCAAATATACTTGTATTCAATGTGAATACACTGTTATACTATGAGTTTATACTTCTACATGTAAACAGAATCAAATATACTTGTATTCAATCTGAATACACTGTTATTTTATGAGTTTATAATTCTACATATAAACAAAATCAAATATACTTGTATTCAATGTGAATACACTTTGATGCCATGAATTTTAATTTCTATATGTAAACAGGATCAAATATACTTGTATTCAATGTGAATACACTGTTATATTATGAGTTTATACTTCTACATGTAAACAAAATCAAATATACTGGTATTCAATCTGAATACACTGTTATATTATGAGTTTATACTTCTATATGTAAACAGAATCAAATATACTTGTATTCAATGTGAATACACTGTTATATTATGAGTTCATACTTCTATATGTAAACAGAATCAAATATACTTGATGTGAATATGATATACATACATTGATATACTTCAATGTGAATACACTGTTATACCATGAGTTTTAATTTCTATATATAAACAGGATCATATATACTTGTATTCAATGTGAATACAATGTTATATTATGAGTTTATACTTCTACATGTAAACAGAATCAAATATACTTGTATTTAATGTGAAAACACTGTGATACCATGAGTTTTCACTTCTATATGTAAAGAGGATCAAATATACTTGTATTCAATGTGAATACACTGTGATACCATGAGTTCTAACTTCTATATGTAAAGAGGATCAAATATACTTGTATTCAATGTGAATACACTGTTATACCATGAGTTTTAACTTCTATATGTAAAGAGGATCAAATATACTTGTATTCAATGTGAATACACTGTGATACCATGAGTTTTTACTTTTATATGTAAACAGGATCAAATATACTTGTATTCAAAGTGAATACACACTGTTATACAATGAGTTTATACTTCTACATGTAAACAGATTCAAATATACAGGTATTCAATGTGAATACACTGTGATACCATGAGTTTTATCTTCTATTTGTAAAAAGGATCAAATATACTTGTATTCAATGTGAATACACTGTTATATTATGAGTTTATACTTCTACATGTAAACAGAACCAAATATACTTGTATTCAATGTGTATACACGGTTATACCATGAGTTTTAACTTCTATATGTAAACAGGATCAAATATACTTGTATTCAACGTGAATACACTGTTATACCATGATTTTTAACTTCTATATGTAAACAGGATCAAATATACTTGTATTCAATGTGAATACACTGTTATATTATGAGTTTATACTTCTACATGTAAACATAATCAAATATACTTGTATTCAATGTGAATACACTGTGATACCATGAGTTTTAACTTCTATATGTAAACAGGATCAAATATACTTGTATTCAATGTGAATACACTGTTATATTATGAGTTTATACTTCTACATGTAAACAAAATCAAATATACTTGTATTCAATGTGAATACACTGTGATACCATGAGTTTTAATTTCTATATGTAAACAGGATGAAATATACTTGTATTCAATGTTAATACACTGTTATATTATGAGAATATACTTCTACATGTAAACAGAATCAAATATACTTGTATTCAATGTGAATATACTGTTATATTATGAGTTTATACTTCTACATGTAAAAAGAATCAAATACACTTGTATTCAATGTGAATACACTGTTATACCATGAGTTTTAACTTCTATATTTAAAGAGGATCAAATATACTTGTATTCAATGTGAATACACTGTGATACCATGAGTTTTTACTTCTATATGAAAACAGGATCAAATATACTTGTATTCAATGTGAATACACTGTTATATTATGAGTTTATACTTCTACATGTAAACAGAATCAAATATACTTGCATTCAATGTAAATACACTGTGATACCATGAGTTTTAACTTCTATATGTAAACAGGATCAAATATACTTGTATTAAACGTGAATACACTGTTATACCATGAGTTTTTACTGCTACATGTAAACAGGATCAAATATACTTGTATTCAATGTGAATACTTTGTTATATTATGAGTTTATACTTCTACATGTCAACAGAATCAAATATACTTGTATTCAATGTGAATACACTGTTATACCATGAGTTTTAACTTCTATATGTAAAGAGGATCAAATATACTTGTATTCAATGTGAATACACTGTTATACCATGAGTTTTAACTTCTATATGTAAAGAGGATCAAATATACTTGTATTCAATGTGAATACACTGTGATACCATGAGTTTTTACTTTTATATGTAAACAGGATCAAATATACTTGTATTCAAAGTGAATACACACTGTTATACTATGAGTTTATACTTCTACATGTAAACAGATTCAAATATACAGGTATTCAATGTGAATACACTGTGATACCATGAGTTTTATCTTCTATTTGTAAAAAGGATCAAATATACTTGTATTCAATGTGAATACACTGTTATATTATGAGTTTATACTTCTACATGTAAACAGAATCAAATATACTTGTATTCAATGTGAATACACGATTATACCATGAGTTTTAACTTCTATATGTAAACAGGATCAAATATACTTGTATTCAACGTGAATACACTGTTATACCATGAGTTTTAACTTCTATATTTAAAGAGGATCAAATATACTTGTATTCAATGTGAATACACTGTGATACCATGAGTTTTTACTTCTATATGAAAACAGGATCAAATATACTTGTATTCAATGTGAATACACTGTTATATTATGAGTTTATACTTCTACATGTAAACAGAATCAAATATACTTGTATTCAATGTGAATACACTGTTATATTATAGGTTTATACTTCTACATGTAAACAGAATCAAATATTCTTGTATTCAAAGTGAATACACTGTTATACCATGAGATTTTACTTCTATATGTAAACAGGATCAAATATACTTGTATTCAATGTGAACACACTGTTATATTATGAGTTTATACTTCTACATGTAAACAGAATCAAATATACTTGTATTCAATGTGAATACACAGTTATACTATGATTTTATACTTCTACATGTAAACAGAATCAAATTTACTTGTATTCAATGTGAATACACTGTGATACCATGAGTTTTTACTTCTATATTTAAACAGGATCAAATATACTTGTATTCAATGTGAATACACTGTTATATTATGAGTTTTTACTGCTACATGTAAACAGGATCAAATATACTTGTATTCAATGTGAATACTTTGTTATATTATGAGTTTATACTTCTACATGTCAACAGAATCAAATATACTTGTATTCAATGTGAATACACTGTTATACCATGAGTTTTAACTTCTATATGTAAAGAGGATCAAATATACTTGTATTCAATGTGAATACACTGTTATACCATGAGTTTTAACTTCTATATGTAAAGAGGATCAAATATACTTGTATTCAATGTGAATACACTGTGATACCATGAGTTTTATCTTCTATTTGTAAAAAGGATCAAATATACTTGTATTCAATGTGAATACACTGTTATATTATGAGTTTATACTTCTACATGTAAACAGAATCAAATATACTTGTATTCAATGTGAATACACGATTATACCATGAGTTTTAACTTCTATATGTAAACAGGATCAAATATACTTGTATTCAACGTGAATACACTGTTATACCATGAGTTTTAACTTCTATATTTAAAGAGGATCAAATATACTTGTATTCAATGTGAATACACTGTGATACCATGAGTTTTTACTTCTATATGAAAACAGGATCAAATATACTTGTATTCAATGTGAATACACTGTTATATTATGAGTTTATACTTCTACATGTAAACAGAATCAAATATACTTGTATTCAATGTGAATACACTGTTATATTATAGGTTTATACTTCTACATGTAAACAGAATCAAATATTCTTGTATTCAAAGTGAATACACTGTTATACCATGAGATTTTACTTCTATATGTAAACAGGATCAAATATACTTGTATTCAATGTGAACACACTGTTATATTATGAGTTTATACTTCTACATGTAAACAGAATCAAATATACTTGTATTCAATGTGAATACACAGTTATACTATGATTTTATACTTCTACATGTAAACAGAATCAAATATACTTGTATTCAATGTGAATACACTGTGATACCATGAGTTTTTACTTCTATATTTAAACAGGATCAAATATACTTGTATTCAATGTGAATACACTGTTATATTATGAGTTTATACTTCTACATGTAAACAGAATCAAATATACTTGCATTCAATGTAAATACACTGTGATACCATGAGTTTTAACTTCTATATGTAAACAGGATCAAATATACTTGTATTAAACGTGAATACACTGTTATACCATGAGTTTTTACTGCTACATGTAAACAGGATCAAATATACTTGTATTCAATGTGAATACTTTGTTATATTATGAGTTTATACTTCTACATGTCAACAGAATCAAATATACTTGTATTCAATGTGAATACACTGTTATACCATGAGTTTTAACTTCTATATGTAAAGAGGATCAAATATACTTGTATTCAATGTGAATACACTGTTATACCATGAGTTTTAACTTCTATATGTAAAGAGGATCAAATATACTTGTATTCAATGTGAATACACTGTGATACCATGAGTTTTTACTTTTATATGTAAACAGGATCAAATATACTTGTATTCAAAGTGAATACACACTGTTATACTATGAGTTTATACTTCTACATGTAAACAGATTCAAATATACAGGTATTCAATGTGAATACACTGTGATACCATGAGTTTTATCTTCTATTTGTAAAAAGGATCAAATATACTTGTATTCAATGTGAATACACTGTTATATTATGAGTTTATACTTCTACATGTAAACAGAATCAAATATACTTGTATTCAATGTGAATACACGATTATACCATGAGTTTTAACTTCTATATGTAAACAGGATCAAATATACTTGTATTCAACGTGAATACACTGTTATACCATAAGTTTTAACTTCTATAGGGAAACAGGATCAAATATACTTGTAATCAATGTGAATACACTGTTATATTATGAGTTTATAATTCTACTTGTAAACAGAATCAAATATACTTGTATTCAATGTGAATACTTTGTTATATTATGAGTTTATGTTTCAACATGTAAACATAATCAAATATACTTGTATTCAATGTGAATACACTGTGATCCCATGAGTTTTTACTTCTATATGTAAACAGGATCAAATATACTTGTATTCAATGTGAATACACTGTTATATTATAAGTTTATACTTCTACATGTAAACAAAATCAAATATACTTGTATTCAATCTGAATGCATTGTGATACCAAGAGTTTTAACTTCTATATGTAAAGAGGATCAAATATACTTGTATTGAATGTGAATACACTGTGATACCATGAGTTTTTAATTCTATATTTAAACAGGATCAAATATACCTGTATTCAATGTGAATACACTGTTATATTATGAGTTTATACTTCTACATGTAAACAAAATCAAATATACTTGTATTCAATGTGAATACACTGTTATACTATGAGTTTATACTTCTACATGTAAACAGAATCAAATATACTTGTATTCAATCTGAATACACTGTTATTTTATGAGTTTATAATTCTACATATAAACAGAATCAAATATACTTGTATTCAATGTGAATACACTTTGATACCATGAATTTTAATTTCTATATGTAAACAGGATCAAATATACTTGTATTCAATGTGAATACACTGTTATATTATGAGTTTATACTTCTATATGTAAACAAAATCAAATATACTGGTATTCAATCTGAATACACTGTTATATTATGAGTTTATACTTCTATATGTAAACAGAATCAAATATACTTGTATTCAATGTGAATACACTGTTATATTATGAGTTCATACTTCTATATGTAAACAGAATCAAATATACTTGATGTGAATATGATATACATACATTGATATACTTCAATGTGAATACACTGTTATACCATGAGTTTTAATTTCTATATATAAACAGGATCATATATACTTGTATTCAATGTGAATACAATGTTATATTATGAGTTTATACTTCTACATGTAAACAGAATCAAATATACTTGTATTTAATGTGAAAACACTGTGATACCATGAGTTTTCACTTCTATATGTAAAGAGGATCAAATATACTTGTATTCAATGTGAATACACTGTGATACCATGAGTTCTAACTTCTATATGTAAAGAGGATCAAATATACTTGTATTCAATGTGAATACACTGTTATACCATGAGTTTTAACTTCTATATGTAAAGAGGATCAAATATACTTGTATTCAATGTGAATACACTGTGATACCACGAGTTTTTACTTTTATATGTAAACAGGATCAAATATACTTGTATTCAAAGTGAATACACACTGTTATACTATGAGTTTATACTTCTACATGTAAACAGATTCAAATATACAGGTATTCAATGTGAATACACTGTGATACCATGAGTTTTATCTTCTATTTGTAAAAAGGATCAAATATACTTGTATTCAATGTGAATACACTGTTATATTATGAGTTTATACTTCTACATGTAAACAGAATCAAATATACTTGTATTCAATGTGTATACACGGTTATACCATGAGTTTTAACTTCTATATGTAAACAGGATCAAATATACTTGTATTCAACGTGAATACACTGTTATACCATGATTTTTAACTTCTATATGTAAACAGGATCAAATATACTTGTATTCAATGTGAATACACTGTTATATTATGAGTTTATACTTCTACATGTAAACATAATCAAATATACTTGTATTCAATGTGAATACACTGTGATACCATGAGTTTTAACTTCTATATGTAAACAGGATCAAATATACTTGTATTCAATGTGAATACACTGTTATATTATGAGTTTATACCTCTACATGTAAACAAAATCAAATATACTTGTATTCAATGTGAATACACTGTGATACCATGAGTTTTAATTTCTATATGTAAACAGGATGAAATATACTTGTATTCAATGTTAATACACTGTTATATTATGAGAATATACTTCTACATGTAAACAGAATCAAATATACTTGTATTCAATGTGAATATACTGTTATATTATGAGTTTATACTTCTACATGTAAAAAGAATCAAATATACTTGTATTCAATGTGAATACACTGTTATACCATGAGTTTTAACTTCTATATTTAAAGAGGATCAAATATACTTGTATTCAATGTGAATACACTGTGATACCATGAGTTTTTACTTTTATATGTAAACAGGATCAAATATACTTGTATTCAATGTGAATACACTGTTATATTATGAGTTTTTACTTCTACTTGTAAACAAAATCAAATATACTTGTATTCAATGTGAATACACTGTTGTACCATGAGTTTTTACTTCTATATGTAAACAGGAACAAATATACTTGTATTCAAAGTGAATACACACTGTTATACTATGAGTTTATACTTCTATATGTAAACAGAATCAAATATACAGGTATTCAATGTGAATACACTGTGATACCATGAGTTTTAACTTCTATATGTAAAGAGGATCATATATACTTGTATTCAAGGTGTATACACTGTGATACAATGAGTTTTTACTTTTATATGTAAACAGGATCAAATATACTTGTATTCAATGTGAATACCCTGTAATATTATGAGTTTATAATTCTATTTGTAAACAGAACCAAATATACTTGTATTCAATTTAAATACTTTGTTACATTATGAGTTTATACTTCTACATGTAAACAGAATCAAATATACTTGTATTTAATGTTAATACACTGTGATACCATGAGTTTTAACTTCTATTTGTAAAGAGGATCAAATGTACTTGTATTCAATGTGAATACACTGTTATATTATGAGATTTTACTTCTATATGTAAACAGGATTAAATATACTTGTATTCAATGTGAATACACTGTTATATTAAGAGTTTATACTTCTACATGTAAACAGAATCAAATATACTTGTATTCAATGTGAATACACTGTGATACCATGAGTTTTAACTTCTAAATGTAAAGAGGATCAAATATACTTGTATTCAATGTGAATACACTGTGATACCATGAGATTTACTTCTATATGTAAACAGGATCAAATATACTTGTATTCAATTTGAATACACTGTTATATTATGAATTTATACTTCTACATGTAAACAGAATCAAATATACTTGTATTCAATGTGAATACACTGTTATATTATAGGTTTATACTTCTACATGTAAACAGAATCAAATATTCTTGTATTCAATGTGAATACACTGTTATACCATGAGATTTTACTTCTATATGTAAACAGGATCAAATATACTTGTATTCAATGTGAATACACTGTTACATTATGAGTTTATACTTCTACATGTAAACAGAATCAAATATACTTGTATTCAATGTGAATACACAGTTATACTATGATTTTATACTTCTACATGTAAACAGAATCAAATATACTTGTATTCAATGTGAATACACTGTTATACCATGAGTTTTTACTTCTATATGTAAACAGGATCAAATATACTTGTATTCAATGTGAATACACTGTTATATTATGAGTTTATACTTCGACATGTAAACAGAATCAAATATACTTGTATTCAACATGAATATACTGTTATATTATGAGTTTATACTTCTACATAAAAACAGAATCAAATATACTTGTATTCAATGTAAATACACTGTGATACCATGAGTTTTAACTTCTATATGTAAACAGGATCAAATATACTTGTATTAAACGTGAATACACTGTTATACCATGAGTTTTTACTGCTACATGTAAATAGGATCAAATATACTTGTATTCAATGTGAATACTTTGTTATATTATGAGTTTATACTTCTACATGTAAACAGAATCAAATATACTTGTATTCAATGTGAATACATTGTGATACCATGAGTTTTAATTTCTATATGTAAACAGGATGAAATATACTTGTATTCAATGTTAATACACTGTTATATTATGAGTTTATACTTCTACATGTAAACAGAATCAAATATACTTGTATTCAATGTGAATATACTGTTATATTATGAGTTTATACTTCTACATGTAAAAAGAATCAAATATACTTGTATTCAATGTGAATACACTGTTATACCATGAGTTTTAACTTCTATATGTAAAGAGGATCGAATATACTTGTATTCAATGTGAATACACTGTGATACCATGAGTTTTTACTTTTATATGTAAACAGGATCAAATATACTTGTATTCAATGTGAATACGCTGTTATATTATGAGTTTTTACTTCTACTTGTAAACAGAATCAGATATACTTGTATTCAATGTGAATACACTGTTGTACCATGAGTTTTTAATTCTATATGTAAACATGATCAAATATACTTGTATTCAAAGTGAATACACACTGTTATACTATGAGTTTATACTTCTACATGTAAACAGATTCAAATATACAGGTATTCAATGTGAATACACTGTGATACCATGAGTTTTAACTTCTATATGTAAAGAGGATGAAATATACTTGTATTCAATGTGAATACACTGTGATACAATGAGTTTTTACTTTTATATGAAAACAGGATCAAATATACTTGTATTCAATGTGAATACCCTGTAATATTATGAGTTTATAATTCTACTTGTAAACAGAATCAAATATACTTGTATTCAATGTGAATACACTGTTATATTAAGAGTTTATACTTCTACATGTAAACAGAATCAAATATACTTGTATTCAATGTGAATACACTGTGATACCATGAGTTTTAACTTCTAAATGTAAAGAGGATCAAATATACTTGTATTCAATGTGAATACACTGTGATACCATGAGATTTACTTCTATATGTAAACAGGATCAAATATACTTGTATTCAATTTGAATACACTGTTATATTATGAATTTATACTTCTACATGTAAACAGAATCAAATATACTTGTATTCAATGTGAATACACTGTTATATTATAGGTTTATACTTCTACATGTAAACAGAATCAAATATTCTTGTATTCAATGTGAATACACTGTTATACCATGAGATTTTACTTCTATATGTAAACAGGATCAAATATACTTGTATTCAATGTGAATACACTGTTACATTATGAGTTTATACTTCTACATGTAAACAGAATCAAATATACTTGTATTCAATGTGAATACACAGTTATACTATGATTTTATACTTCTACATGTAAACAGAATCAAATATACTTGTATTCAATGTGAATACACTGTTATACCATGAGTTTTTACTTCTATATGTAAACAGGATCAAATATACTTGTATTCAATGTGAATACACTGTTATATTATGAGTTTATACTTCGACATGTAAACAGAATCAAATATACTTGTATTCAACATGAATATACTGTTATATTATGAGTTTATACTTCTACATAAAAACAGAATCAAATATACTTGTATTCAATGTAAATACACTGTGATACCATGAGTTTTAACTTCTATATGTAAACAGGATCAAATATACTTGTATTAAACGTGAATACACTGTTATACCATGAGTTTTTACTGCTACATGTAAATAGGATCAAATATACTTGTATTCAATGTGAATACTTTGTTATATTATGAGTTTATACTTCTACATGTAAACAGAATCAAATATACTTGTATTCAATGTGAATACATTGTGATACCATGAGTTTTAATTTCTATATGTAAACAGGATGAAATATACTTGTATTCAATGTTAATACACTGTTATATTATGAGTTTATACTTCTACATGTAAACAGAATCAAATATACTTGTATTCAATGTGAATATACTGTTATATTATGAGTTTATACTTCTACATGTAAAAAGAATCAAATATACTTGTATTCAATGTGAATACACTGTTATACCATGAGTTTTAACTTCTATATGTAAAGAGGATCGAATATACTTGTATTCAATGTGAATACACTGTGATACCATGAGTTTTTACTTTTATATGTAAACAGGATCAAATATACTTGTATTCAATGTGAATACGCTGTTATATTATGAGTTTTTACTTCTACTTGTAAACAGAATCAGATATACTTGTATTCAATGTGAATACACTGTTGTACCATGAGTTTTTAATTCTATATGTAAACATGATCAAATATACTTGTATTCAAAGTGAATACACACTGTTATACTATGAGTTTATACTTCTACATGTAAACAGATTCAAATATACAGGTATTCAATGTGAATACACTGTGATACCATGAGTTTTAACTTCTATATGTAAAGAGGATGAAATATACTTGTATTCAATGTGAATACACTGTGATACAATGAGTTTTTACTTTTATATGAAAACAGGATCAAATATACTTGTATTCAATGTGAATACCCTGTAATATTATGAGTTTATAATTCTACTTGTAAACAGAATCAAATATACTTGTATTCAATGTGAATACTTTGTTATATTATGAGTTTATACTTCTACATGTAAACAGAATCAAATATACTTGTATTTAATGTGAATACACTGTGATACCATGAGTTTTAACTTCTATTTGTAAAAAGGATCAAATATACTTGAATTCAATGTGAACACACTGTTATATTATGAGTTTATACATCTACATGTAAACAGGATTAAATATACTTGTATTCAATGTGAATTCACTGTTATATTAAGAGTTTATACTTCTACATGTAAACAGAATCAAATATACTTGTATTCAATGTGAATACACTGTGATACCATGAGTTTTAACTTCTATATGTAAAGAGGATCAAATATACTTGTATTCAATGTGAATACACTGTGATACCATGAGATTTACTTCTATATGTAAACAGGATCAAATATACTTGTATTCAATTTGAATACACTGTTATATTATGAATTTATACTTCTACATGTAAACAGAATCAAATATACTTGTATTCAATGTGAATACACTGTTATATTATAGGTTTATACTTCTACATGTAAACAGAATCAAATATTCTTGTATTCAATGTGAATACACTGTTATACCATGAGATTTTACTTCTATATGTAAACAGGATCAAATATACTTGTATTCAATGTGAATACACTGTTACATTATGAGTTTATACTTCTACATGTAAACAGAATCAAATATACTTGTATTCAATGTGAATACACAGTTATACTATGATTTTATACTTCTACATGTAAACAGAATCAAATATACTTGTATTCAATGTGAATACACTGTTATACCATGAGTTTTTACTTCTATATGTAAACAGGATCAAATATACTTGTATTCAATGTGAATACACTGTTATATTATGAGTTTATACTTCGACATGTAAACAGAATCAAATATACTTGTATTCAACATGAATATACTGTTATATTATGAGTTTATACTTCTACATAAAAACAGAATCAAATATACTTGTATTCAATGTAAATACACTGTGATACCATGAGTTTTAACTTCTATATGTAAACAGGATCAAATATACTTGTATTAAACGTGAATACACTGTTATACCATGAGTTTTTACTGCTACATGTAAATAGGATCAAATATACTTGTATTCAATGTGAATACTTTGTTATATTATGAGTTTATACTTCTACATGTAAACAGAATCAAATATACTTGTATTCAATGTGAATACATTGTGATACCATGAGTTTTAATTTCTATATGTAAACAGGATGAAATATACTTGTATTCAATGTTAATACACTGTTATATTATGAGTTTATACTTCTACATGTAAACAGAATCAAATATACTTGTATTCAATGTGAATATACTGTTATATTATTAGTTTATACTTCTACATGTAAAAAGAATCAAATATACTTGTATTCAATGTGAATACACTGTTATACCATGAGTTTTAACTTCTATATGTAAAGAGGATCGAATATACTTGTATTCAATGTGAATACACTGTGATACCATGAGTTTTTACTTTTATATGTAAACAGGATCAAATATACTTGTATTCAATGTGAATACGCTGTTATATTATGAGTTTTTACTTCTACTTGTAAACAGAATCAGATATACTTGTATTCAATGTGAATACACTGTTGTACCATGAGTTTTTAATTCTATATGTAAACAGGATCAAATATACTTGTATTCAAAGTGAATACACACTGTTATACTATGAGTTTATACTTCTACATGTAAACAGATTCAAATATACAGGTATTCAATGTGAATACACTGTGATACCATGAGTTTTAACTTCTATATGTAAAGAGGATCAAATATACTTGTATTCAATGTGAATACACTGTGATACAATGAGTTTTTACTTTTATACGAAAACAGGATCAAATATACTTGTATTCAATGTGAATACCCTGTAATATTATGAGTTTATAATTCTACTTGTAAACAGAATCAAATATACTTGTATTTAATGTGAATACACTGTGATACCATGAGTTTTAACTTCTATTTGTAAAAAGGATCAAATATACTTGAATTCAATGTGAACACACTGTTATATTATGAGTTTATACATCTACATGTAAACAGAATCAAATATACTTGTATTCAATGTGAATGCACTGTGATACCATGAGTTTTAACTTCTATATGTAAACAGGATCAAATATACTTGTATTCAATGTGAATACACTGTTATATTATAAGTTTATACTTCTACATGTAAACAGGATTAAATATACTTGTATTCAATGTTAATACACTGTTATATTATGAGTTTATACTTCTACATGTAAACAAAATCAAATATACTTGTATTCAATCTGAATGCATTGTGATACCATGAGTTTTAACTTCTATATGTAAAGAGGATCAAATATACTTGTATTGAATGTGAATACACTGTGATACCATGAGTTTTTACTTCTATATTTAAACAGGATCAAATATACCTGTATTCAATGTGAATACACTGTTATATTATGAGTTTATACTTCTACATGTAAACAAAATCAAATTTACTTGTATTCAATGTGAATACACTGTTATACTATGAGTTTATACTTCTACATGTAAACAGAATCAAATATACTTGTATTCAATCTGAATACACTGTTATTTTATGAGTTTATAATTCTACATATAAACAAAATCAAATATACTTGTATTCAATGTGAATACACTTTGATACCATGAATTTTAATTTCTATATGTAAACAGGATCAAATATACTTGTATTCAATGTGAATACACTGTTAAATTATGAGTTTATACTTCTACATGTAAACAAAATCAAATATACTGGTATTCAATCTGAATACACTGTTATATTATGAGTTTATACTTCTATATGTAATCAGAATCAAATATACTTGTATTCAATGTGAATACACTGTTATATTATGAGTTCATACTTCTATATGTAAACAGAATCAAATATACTTGTATTCAATGTGAATACACTGTTATACCATGAGTTTTAATTTCTATATATAAACAGGATCATATATACTTGTATTCAATGTGAATACAATGTTATATTATGAGTTTATACTTCTACATGTAAACAGAATCAAATATACTTGTATTTAATGTGAAAACACTGTGATACCACGAGTTTTCACTTCTATATGTAAAGTGGATCAAATATACTTGTATTCAATGTGAATACACTGTGATACCATGAGTTCTAACTTCTATATGTAAACAGGATTAAATATACTTGTATTTAATGTGAATACACTGTTATATTATGAGTTTATACTTCTACATGTAAACAGAATCAAATATACTTGTATTCAATGTGAATACAGTGTTATACCATGAAATTTAACTACTATATGTAAACAGGATCAAATATACTTGTATTCAATGTGAATACACTGTTATATTTTGAGTTTATACTTCTACATGTAAACAGAATCAAATATACTTGTATTCAATGTGAATACAGTGTTATACTATGAGTTTATACTTCTACATGTAAACAGAATCAAATATACTTGTATTCAATCTGAATACACTGTTATTTTATGAGTTTATAATTCTACATATAAACAAAATCAAATATACTTGTATTCAATGTGAATACACTTTGATACCATGAATTTTAATTTCTATATGTAAACAGGATCAAATATACTTGTATTCAATGTGAATACACTGTTATATTTTGAGTTTATACTTCTACATGTAAAAAGAATCAAATATACTTGTATTAAATATGAATACACTGTTATATTATGAGTTTATACTTCTACATGTAAACAGAATCAAATATACTTGTATTCAATGTGAATACAGTGTTATACCATGAGTTTTTACTTCTATATGTAAACAGGATCAAATATACGTGTATTCAATGTGAATACACTGTAATATTTTGAGTTTATACTTCTACATGTAAACAGAATAAATATACTTGTATTCAATGTGAATACACTGTTATATTATGAGTTTATACTTCTACATGTAAACAGAATCAAATATACTTGTATTCAATGTGAATACACTGTTATATTATGAGTTTCTACTTCTACATGTAAATAGAATCAAATATACTTGTATTCAATGTGAATACACTGTAATATTATGAGTTTATACTTCTACATGTAAACAAAATCAAATATACTTGTATTCAATGTGAATACACTGTGATACCATGAAATTTAACTTCTATATGTAAAGAGGATCTAATATACTTGTATTCAATGTGAATACACTGTGATACCATGAGTTTTAACTTCTATATGTGAACAGGATCAAATATTCTTGTATTCAATGTGAATACACTGTTATATAATGAGTTTATACTTCTACATGTAAACAGAATCAAATATACTTGTATTTAATGTGAATACAGTGTTATATTATGACTTTTAACTTCTATATGTAAACAGGATCAAATATACTTGTATTTAATGTGAATACACTGTTATATTTTGAGTTTATACTTCTACATGTAAACAGAATCAAATATACTTGAATTCAATATAAATACACTGTTATATTATGAGTTTATACTTCTACATGTAAACAGAATCAAATATACTTGTATTCAATGTGAATACACTGTTATATTATGAGTTTATACTTCTACATGTAAACAGAATCAAATATACTTGTATTCAATGTAAATACACTGTGATATTATAAGTTTTAATTTCTATATGTAAACAGGATCAAATATACTTGTATTCAATGTGAATACACTGTTATATTATGAGTTTATACTTTTACATGTAAACAAAATCAAATATACTGGTATTCAATGTGAATACACTGTTATATTATGAGTTTATACTTCTATATGTAAAGAGAATAAAATATACTTGTATTCAATAAGAATACACTGTTATATTATGAGTTCATACTTCTATATGTAAACAGAATCAAATATACTTGTATTAAATATGAATACACTGTTATATTATGACTTTATACTTCTACATGTAAACAGAATCAAATATACTTGTATTCAATGTGAATACACTGTTATATTATGAGTTTATACTTCTACATGTAAACAGAATCAAATATACTTGTATTCAATGTGAATACACTGTTATATTATGAGTTTATACTTCTACATGTAAACAAAATCAAATATACTAGTATTCAATGTGAATACACTGTGATACCATGAGTTTTAACTTCTATGTGTAAAGAGGATCTAATATACTTGTATTCAATGTGAATACACTGTGATACCATGAGTTTTAACTTCTATATGTGAACAGGATCAAATATACTTGTATTCAATGTGAATACACTGTTATATTATGAGTTTATATTTCTACATGTAAACAAAATCAAATATACTTGTATTCAATGTGAATACACTGTGATACCATGAGTTTTAACTTCTATATGTAAAGAGAATCAAATATACTTGTATTCAATGTGAATACACTGTGATACCATGAGTTTTTACTTCTATTATTAAACAGGATCAAAAATCCATGTATTCAATGTGAATACACTGTTATATTATGAGTTTATACTTCTATATGAAAACAGAATCAAATATACTTGTATTCAATGTGAATACACTGTTATATTATGAGTTTATACTTCTTTATGTAAACGGAAACAAATATGCTTGTATTCAATGTGAATACACTGTTATACCATGAGTTTTAATTTCTATATGTAAACAGGATCAAATATACTTGTATTCAATGTGAATACACTGTTATATTATGAGTTTATACTTCTATATGTAAACAGAATCAAATATACTTGTATTCAATGTGAATACACTGTTATATTATGAATTTATACTTCTACATGTAAACAGAATCAAATATACTTGTTTTCAATGTGAATACACTGTTATATTATGAATTTATACTTCTACATGTAAACAGAATCAAATATACTTGTTTTCAATGTGAATACACTGTTATATTATGAGTTTATACGTCTACATGTAAAAAGAATCAAATATACTTGTATTCAATGTGAATACAGTGTTATACCATGGTCTAAGATTTGTGAGGTCCCCGAACTGTCGTCTGCTAGGGCTGTTTTTTGCTGTTCGTCTGCTATTTCTGCGGACAAATTTTGGGGCACTCGCTAGGGGCGCTGACTGTCCGGATCAGTCATAACATTTCCCTCCAAAACGTTGTTAACAACGAGAAAAGTAGTTGCTTGTCACAGTCTTCTTTTGGACTAAGCCACTCAAAGGTAACAATTCTTATTTATGTTACGTTATCATGTAATGTTTTCATGTTATAGTGGCTTTTAAGTGCGATCATGGTGTGAAAGTTAATTGTTAAAAGTTTGTTTTATTGTTGCATAGGACTCCCACTTTGCTCTCATGTGTGTGGAATGTCATTCATATTTCTCTTTTTTTTTTAGGTTACAGAAGATGCCTAATCGTTGTTTTGTGCCTAATTGCAACTCGGGATTCCCTGGGTCCACTACGACTGAAAAGGTGGCTTTTTTTCAGCTCCAAGGGATTCTAACCTGCTTCAACGTTGGAACCATGCCATCCCCAGACAAGACAAGAAGCTGCAACCTTCATCCAAAGTTTGTTCTCTTCATTTTAAAGAAAACGATATCATCAAAGGAAGAAATTTTATCTCCAAGGATGGTCAAGCTATCTTTTATCCATTGAAAAATTGATCGTTGAAGACAGATGCATGGCCCCGACTGTTCCCAGGTAAGATTTTGCTTTTGTGGTAGCATTCTGTTTTGGCATTCTGTTTTCTCTTATGTTTTGATTAGATTGTCCAGCCCACTTGAATAAAGCAAGACCTTATTGTGTGGGAGACAGGCAAAGGCAAAGGCTTTGGGAGGCCAAATCTAAAGGCGTATGTACATGCTGATGTCCCCTATTCTTCTCTCGATGCTTTGGCTCGCGGGTCGAATGAACCTCTAGCTTATTCTATTAGGACTCGACTGGCGGTTGGAGGTTGGGATATAGGATAAGGGAAGGAGAGAGAAAGAGAATGGTGAACCTATAAGAAAACGAGGGGATGACGAGGGTTGGCTGAATACAAAAGGTGTGAAAGCTGTAAGATTCAGGATGAGTACAAAATGGGGAAATTACTATACACCTACCTGTCTATCTTTATGTGAATGAATAAGGTGTGCAAAGAAGGAAGGAGGCCTCCCCAAGTGTTATTGCTAGTGACACTTTTCTTATACAAAAGTCCCCCAACACCTACGGTGATCGCAGGTGTGGGCGCTCGCCAACAAGCCGGATGATTGTCCGCATGCTGCGGCAATATAATAATGACTTTGATGTAATGCTAAATGAATGAAATGATGTATAAAAAATTGTTGATTTTGTCTGAACTCGTCTTATGAACCACTTACACTGGCGGTGACTTACCGTTCATTTGCCAACTGGAATTTGATCTCCGTTTACACCCACTCTTACCTGATTGCAAACCTCATCCCTCTCGGATGGAATTTGTATGTACCTCAGTTATTCGTCTTTCGTATGAACCGCATTAACACAAAATCAGCGTCATTAGAAGCTACGGTGTCTCTTTGGACCGTGATGTTGACAACCATATGGGAAAATGGGTCAATTCTGCATATAGCAATGTAAAAATGTAGAAGGACACCTACGTTGGCCGTCTAATCTATATTGAAAATCTATATTGGTATATAGTCGACTTTATAGAAAGAGAGCCATTCAGCTTAGACTGCTGTGTAGTCTCTTCAACCTAATCATAAAGTCGCAAAACTGTGTCGTGAATAAAAGTCTAGACAGTAAACGTACTTAAATCGTTCAGCCGGTTCAAGCCAAATAGGAAAGAAAGCCGACCCAAGTGAAAGTAATAATATATCCCATTTATCCCAAAATATTAAGCTCATAATCAAATACATTTGAATTTAACATGTTCATGTGTAATGATTTCATCATCATCAACTGTAATGTTGGCTTTGTTTTACCATCTACAAACTTATTTGGAGATTAATTCCAAAATCCTAGGAGCAAAATATGTGATAATGACGTCGGCTCCCGCTCGTCACATACAGCATAAAATTTCCATAAGCATGGTGTCCAGGTTGAACGCACCGGCTTTATCGCCATGGTAAAGCATTGCGTATTCTCCCGAAACCTGTGAAAGACACAAGAGTGAAATGAAACGCGAGAAATGCCTGTACATTTTTGTGGCTTCTACCTGATAAATGAACATTGGGTGGTTGGGGTATTTGTCTTTGACCTGACGAACCAAGTCTAGGTAAGCTAATCCTGGCTTAACCATGAGAAAATCCGCTCCTTCAGAAACATCGCGCTCAGCAGCCCGCATAGCCAATCCTGTACTGCTAGACGGAAGCTGATAAGCTCTCCGATCGCCAAAAGCGGGTGCTGATTTGGCCACGTCACGAAAAGATCCGTAGAAACAAGAAGAAAATTTTACGGCATACGAAAGAACAGCTACTCTGCTGGCAAGGCCATTGTCATTCAGAATTCTTTTTATAGCTCCCACTCGACCATCCATCATGTCGGAAGGAGCCACAACTTGGGCACCTAATGATTCAGTTTATTAACATTTAAATCAGAAAATCGAGTTAATTCATTAATTTTTTTATTGCCAAATTTACCTGCTTTGGCATAGGCTAATGCCTGGTTGGCTAATCTTTTCACGCTTGCGGCATTATCAAGGGTTCCGTCTTCGCAAAGAATTCCACAATGCCACAATTCTGTTTAGACTGCATATGCACATGTCAAGAATCCTATACAGATGCCAATAAGTTATTATAAAAGCAATGAGCCTGAATAGCATCAATTTTACCTAATGATTTTAGCATTGATACTAATATTTTTACGTTTGGTTTCTCTTATGTTTTGATTAGATTGTCCAGCCCACTTGAATAAAGCAAGACCTATGAAGAGAAAGGAACCTACGGAGAGGCAAGGGGTGGCCCAAAAGTTGAGAAAAGTGTCAGAACCTGACCAAGATGTACCCCCAGACGACGCCGAGAACGTTGCTGAAAACTGGAAACCAGATCCTATTACAAATGAGGACCAGCCTTGCGATCCTTGGATCCTTTTTAACCCAAAAATGTGTAAAATTCCACCGGCGTGGTACTGGATTACCCCCAAGGATGATCCAACGGTATGTATTCTGAATACCGTAAAATAGAAATTGTCAATTTCATTTCGTTTATTTTCACAGGTTTTGATTTGTATGCAGTTAAACGTAAAAACCAGAACAAAGTCGTTACAATTTCGGGACAAGACTGTCTACCTCTGCCTAAACTGCAAAGTTTTCGGTAGCACTCTTCTGGACTCGCTTCATGAAAACGAAACCTTGGCTCAGCAATTCGAAAGAGTCATCAGGGATTTTGATGAGGCGCAGATCTGCCCAGGAGTGACCGAAGAAAAGTTTAGGAAGATCAAGTTTTGTGCAGGCGCTTTCTTACAAGAAGAAGTCTGGCGATCGGTGGACTGCAAATTAGTGTATAATGGGACGGACCAGGAATGCTGTGCAGACTGTTATACCATTAAGCGAGCACTTGGCAGATTAATGAGTAAATCATTATCGACAATGTCAGATGAAGATAAGCTGCAAAAACTAAAGAACGACTACAGGCTGGCTATGAAAAGATTGACCGAAAAAGTGAGAAGATCCAGGTAACGATAATTCTTTTGTAAATAAAAATGGTTACTACGGTCACTCTTGTATGTTCTTTCTTTCTCACATACTGTGTCTAACCTTCGGCTTTTCTCTTCTCTTTAGAAAATGGAAAAGGAGATCGCTTCAATGGAGGCCCAAGAACACATGTTTAAACTGGAAAAATCGATAATGACTAGCGAGTTAAAGATGAAGCAAGCAATAATTGATTCTCAGGCGTTAGAGATGCTGAAGCTCCGTCAGGAATTCGCGCAGAAAGCAAGTGATGTGCAACAAAACGATAGCACGCTTAAAGCGATCCTTAATGGACTTAATTCAAAGGTATTCGAGTAGGAAGCTGTTAAAATGGTTTCAGTGTTCAAGCTCAAAAATCGTAAGAGTCAGATCTTACTTTCAAGAAAGTGTTTTTATGGAATCATGTTTCGATGTGACTATTAATAACTTAAGAAAAGTGCCAGTATGAGGGTACCTTTTCATGACCTACTCGTATACCTTGCATGATCTTCTTTATACCTTTCACGACCACATATGGTCATGATATATGTAGATATTTCTACATATATCGTGATATATGTAGATATTTCTACATATATCAATGATGATCTGATCTGATGATCTGATCAAAATCAATACACCTTTTTGGGCTACTTTGATTTTTCTTGATCGTTTTTAGGAACGACTTGTCGTGAGGATGATTATTGATAAGGCGAACTGCAAACACGGAAATGGTATGAGGTATGACGCAGAATGGATCATGGAGTGCCTCCTTCTGCGGATCAAAAGCCCTAGAGCCTACAAACACCTCTGTTCAAACACCCTGCTTCCTTTGCCTTGCCTGGATACTATCCGCAGGTTGCTCAGCTCGATGCCAGTGTCATTCGGATTCAATGAAGAAGCCCTTTCATCAATAAAGCGGACGTTGTCATCCCTGGATCTTGGTTTCAGAAGAGGATCTTTGGTATGGGACGAGATGTCCATAACAAAATCTGTCAAATACGACCCGCAGAAGATGGGATTTGAAGGGTTTGTCGATTATGGCACTGGTGATGTAAATCAAGATGTAGTGGGGATCGAAGAGCAACTAGCAGACCATTGCCTTTTATTCATTTTCCGACCATATCGTTCACCGTGGGTACAGCCTATCGCTGTTTTTGCCACGAAGGGCGCAGCACCAGGACACGTGATCTACCGTTTACTCGTAAAAGCAATTGTTGCCTTAGAAGCGGTAGGAGCTAGAGTGAATTCCGTCACGTGTGACGGAGCGCAGCCAAATAAGTCAGCTTGGTCAGTATGTGGAATTAGTGGGTCGCCGGATAAAGACGGAAACATCTCGTGCTCAATACAGCACCCTACGGCAAAGGAACCTGAAGAAAAGATATGGTTCCTACAAGACGTTCCGCACCTCTACAAATGCGTGCGGAATCACATATTCACCCGCCGCAAAGTTGTGAAGCCACGCCTGGAAAAAATCATGAATAGTCCTACTGAGAAGGTGACCAAACGTACTAAGACTAACTCGGCCAATAAACTTGTTCCATGGAAAACAAGTTTTACACTCGAAAAAATACAGGTATTTAATCAAGTGACGCACTTTATGCAAACATAATAAGCTGATATATTTTATGATCTGAAGTTCAAGGGTAAGCAAGTTTCGCACAAAGACTTCGTTCTCCTCTTTGAAACAGACAACGCAAAGAGAGGGGGAATGAGTATAGCTTACAAGCTAAGACATGAGCATATTTATCCAAATGCTTTCCAAAAGATGAACGTAAAGCTCATGTCACAGGTAGCAAAGAAATAACTGTATCCTAAGTGCTTTTAATATAACTTTTCTTATATTTAGGTGTTTTCCCATTCTGTTGCCAAAGCATTTGATTTTTACAGATCGAAGAATCCAGCTACAATGGATGCTTTCCGTCACACTGAAGCAACCCAAGAGCTTGTGCAATTGCTGAACAACTCATTTGATACCATGAATGGTAGACATTTTGGAGAGCGAATCTGGTCGGGCAACTGGCAGAGACACAAGAAGAATTTGACAGACCTCCTCGACGCTTTAAATGATACTGAGGCCCATTCAAAGGCTTCTAAAGAAAATTTCAGGCCCTTTCTTTCGGATACCAGTTTGAAGGAAATGCGTGTCACCGTTAATAGCACCATCCAGTTGGCTGAGTTTCTTCTCGGGGGATGCAATTACAACTATGTCCTTACCGGGAAGTTTAATCAGGATTGTATCGAGGTAGGATTCTCCTTTATGTCTTAATCGTAGCCTTATTGCTGTATTTTTAAAATTATCTTTTCTTTTAGAGATTTTTTGGCATTGTTCGGTCGTGCGGAGGTGGCCAGGAAGCCCCTACGGCCTCTTCTTTTCTACGGATTTATCGGATGCTGTCAATTTATGTACCGGTCCGCAATGCGCTTCATCGTGTAGATGGAAATTGTGACGATAACGAAAGGATGCACGTCCTAACAAGTTATAAGGATTGCATGCTACAGAGCTTTCGTGAAAATGTCAAGCAAGCTAAAGACATCCGGAAGAGCCTTAGGGATGAGTTGTTGAAAGGGTTGATGTATTCAAATGAGTGCCAAAAGAAGGCACCAAACGTGGACCTTGATATTGTCCAGTCGAATGCTACGTATTACTTGTGTGGCTACCTCCTTCACTCTCGAGCAGAGCAAATCAATTGCAATATGTGTCTAGCTTTACTCTCCACGGAAGAAAACGAGCTACCGAGCGATTTCTACGCTTCCCATATAACTAGTCTGAAAAGCAAAAGTTTCCTGCGTTTTGCTTCTCTTGGTATGTTTTTTACATTTGCGAAAGTTGAACAAATTGTTCAAAATCATTTTCTCTCTGAACAAGCCTACATGAGAGATTCCTTCTACCAGGTCATCCGTGATGTTGCGTGCGACGGCCTGGTTTTGCCAAAAATTTGTTGTGAAGATCATCGCACGGAAATGGTTCCTTTTTTAATATTCGAATACATAGAAATCCGATATCACATGGAAGCCAAACGTTTAAAAAATGAGATTAGTCAGAAATTAAAAGAAGAGCAGCATAAGCTGCGCAAACTGTCTAAAATGGTAAATTAATTTGTATTAATGTATATTAATGTTTGAAATACAAAGAGGAATTGATTCAAGTTTCTTTTTTTGTTTTGTAATTTTTAATCATCAATAAAACAGCGTAGAAAAACTCAAAAGCGACTATTTTCCCCATTGTTCACAACGTTTTGGAGGGAAATGTTATGACTGATCCGGACAGTCAGCGCCCCTAGCGAGTGCCCCAAAATTTGTCCGCGAAAATAGCAGACGAAACAGCTAGCAGACGACAGTTCGGGGACCTCCCAAATCTTAGACCATGGTTATACCATGAGTTTTTACTTCTATATGTAAACAGGATCAAATATACTTGTATTCAATATGAATACACTGTTATATTATGAGTTTATACTTCTACATGTAAACAAAATCAAATATACTTGTATTCAATGTGAATACACTGTGATACCATGAGTTTTAACTTCCATATGTAAACAGGATCAAATATACTTGTATTCAATGTGAATACACTGTGATACCATGAGTTTTAATTTCTATATGTAAACAGGATCCAATATACTTGTATTCAATGTGAATACACTGTTATGTTATGAGTTTATACTTCTACATGTAAACAGAATCAAATATACTTGTATTCAATGTGAATAAACTGTGATACCATGAGTTTATACTTCTACATGTAAACAGAATCAAACATACTTGTATTCAATGTGAATACACTTTGATACCATGAGTTGTAATTTCTATATGTAAACAGGATCAAATATACTTGTATTCAATGTGAATACACTGTTATATTATGAGTTTATACTTCTTTATGTAAACAGAATCAAATATACTTGTATTCAATGTTAATACACTGTTATACCATGAGTTTTAATTTCTATATGTAAACAGGATCAAATATACTTGTATTCAATTTGAATACACTGTTATATTATGAGTTTTTACTTCTATATGTAAACAGGATCAAATATACTTGTATTCAATGTGAATACACTGTTATATTATGAGTTTATATTTCTACATGTAAACAAAATCAAATATACTTGTATTCAATGTGAATACACTGTTATATTATGAGTTTATACGTCTACATGTAAAAAGAATCAAATATACTTGTATTCAATGTGAATACAGTGTTATACCATGAGTTTTTACTTCTATATGTAAACAGGATCAAATATACTTGTATTCAATGTGAATACACTGTTATATTATGAGTTTATACTTCTTTATGTAAACAGAATCAAATATGCTTGTATTCAATGTGAATACACTGTGAAAATATGAGTTTTAACTTCTATATGTAAAGAGAATCAAATATACTTGTATTCAATGTGAATACACTGTGATACCATAAGTTTTTACTTGTATATTTAAACAGGATCAAAATCTTTGTATTCAATGTGAATACACTGTTATATTATGAGTTTATACTTCTACATGTAAACAAAATCAAATATACTTGTATTCAATGTGAATACACTGTGATACCATGAGTTTTAACTTCCATATGTAAACAGGATCAAATATACTTGTATTCAATGTGAATACACTGTGATACCATGAGTTTTAATTTCTATATGTAAACAGGATCAAATATACTTGTATTCAATGTGAATACACTGTTATATTATGAGTTTATACTTCTACATGTAAACAGAATCAAATATACTTGTATTCAATGTGAATACACTGTGATACCATGAGTTTTTACTTCTATATGTAAAGAGGATCAAATATACTTGTATTCAATGTGAATACACTTTGATACCACGAGTTTTAACTTCTATATTGAAACAGGATCAAATATACTTGTATTCAATGTGAATACACTGTTATATTATGAGTTTATACTTCTACATGTAAACAGAATCAAATATACTTGTATTCAATGTGAATACACTGTTATATTTTGAGTTTATACTTCTACATGTAAACAGAATAAATATACTTGTATTCAATGTGAATACACTGTTATATTATGAGTTTATACTTCTACATGTAAACAGAATCAAACATACTTGTATTCAATGTGAATACACTGTGATACCATGAGTTTTAATTTCTATTTGTAAACAGGATCAAATATACTTGTATTCAATGTGAATACACTGTTATATTATGAGTTTATACTTCTTTATGTAAACAGAATCAAATATACTTGTATTCAATGTTAATACACTGTTATACCATGAGTTTTAATTTCTATATGTAAACAGGATCAAATATACTTGTATTCAATTTGAATACACTGTTATATTATGAGTTTATACTTCTACATGTAAACAGAATCAAATATACTTGTATTCAATGTGAATACAGTGTTATACCATGAGTTTTTACTTCTATATGTAAACAGGATCAAATATACTTGTATTCTATGTGAATACACTGTTATATTATGAGTTTATACTTCTATATGTAAACAGGATCAAATATACTTGTATTCAATGTGAATACACTGTTATATTATGAGTTTATATTTCTACATGTAAACAAAATCAAATATACTTGTATTCAATGTGAATACACTGTGATACCATGAGTTTTAACTTCTATATGTAAAGAGAATCAAATTTACTTGTATTCAATGTGAATACACTGTGATACCATGAGTTTTTACTTCTATTATTAAACAGGATCAAAAATCCTTGTATTCAATGTGAATACACTGTTATATTATGAGTTTATACTTCTATATGAAAACAGAATCAAATATACTTGTATTCAATGTGAATACACTGTTATATTATGAGTTTATACTTATACATGTAAACAAAATCAAATATACTTGTATTTAATATGAATACACTGTTATACTATGAGTTTATACTTCTATATGTAAACAGAATCAAATATACTTGTATTCAATGTGAATACACTGTTATATTATGAGTTTATACTTCTTTATGTAAACAGAATCAAATATGCTTGTATTCAATGTGAATACACTGTTATACCATGAAATTTAATTTCTATATGTAAACAGGATCAAATATACTTGTATTCAATGTGAATACACTGTTATATTATGAGTTTATACTTCTACATATAAACAGAATCAAATATACTGGTATTCAATGTGAATACACTGTGATACCATGAGTTTTAACTTTTATATGTAAACAGCATCAAATAAACTTGTATTCAATGTGAATACACTGTTATTACATGAGTTTTTACTTCTATATATAACAGGATCAAATATACTTGTATTCAATGTAAATACACTGTTATATTATGAGTTTATACTTCTACATGTAAACAGATTCAAATATACTTGTATTTAATGTGAATACACTTTTATACCATGAGTTTTTACTCCTATATGTAAACAGGATCAAATATACTTGTATTCAATGTGAATACACTTTTTTATTATGAGTTTATACTTCTACATGTAAACAGAATTTAATATAATTGTATTCAATGTGAATACACTGTTATACCATGAGTTTTCACTTCTATAAGTAAACAGGATCAAATATACTTGTATTCAATGTGAATACACTGTTATATTATGAGTTAATACTTCTACATGTAAACAGAATCAAATTTACTTGTATTCAATGTGAATACACTGTTATAACATGAGTTTTTACTTCCATATGTAAACAGGATCAAATATACTTGTCTTCAATGGGAATACACTGTTATATTATGAGTTTATACTTCTACATGTAAACAGAATCAAATATTCTTGTATTCAATGTGAATACACTGTTATACCACGAGTTTTTACTTCTATATGTAAACAGGATCAACTATACTTGAATAAAAAATATACATTAATTCAAATATACATTGAATTCAAGTATATTTGATTCTGTTTACATTAAGAAGTATAAACTCATAATATAACAGTGTTTTCACATTGAATACAAGTATATTTGATCCTGTTTACATATAGAAGTAAAAACTCATGGTATAACAGTGAATTCATATTGAATACAAGTATATTTGATTCTGTTTACATGTAGAAGTTTAAACTCATAATATAACAGTGTAATCACATTGAATACAAGTATATTTGATCCTGTTTACATATAGAAGTTAAAACTCATGGATTCACATTGTATTCACATTGAATACAAGTATATTTGATCCTGTTTACTTATAGTAGTTAAAACTCATGGTATATTAGTGTATTCACATTGAATACAAGTATATTTGATTCTGTTTACATGTAGAAGTATAAAGTCATAATATAACAGTGTATTCACATTGAATACAAGTATATTTGATCTTATTTACATATAGAAGTAAAAACTCATTGTATAGCAGTGTATTCACATTGAATACAAGTATATTTGATTCTGTTTACATGTAGAAACTCATAAACTATATAACAGTGTATTCACATTGAATACAAGTATATTTGATCCTGTTTACATATAGAAGTAAAAACTCATGGTATAACAGTTTAATCACATTGAATACAAGTATATTTGATTCTGTTTACATGTAGAAGTATAAACTCATGGTATAAGAGTTTATTTACATTAAATACAAGTATATTTGATCTTGTTTAATATAGAAGTATAAACTCATGGTATAGCAGTGTATTCACATTGAATACAAGTTTATTTGATTCTGTTTACATGTAGAAGTTTAAACTCATAATATAACAGTGTATTCACATTGAATACAAGTATATTTGATCCTGTTTACATATAAGAAAAAAACTCATGGTGTAACAGTGTATTCACATTGAATACAAGTATATTTGATTCTGTTTACATGTAGAAGTATAAACTCAAAATATAACAGTGTATTCACATTGAATACAAGTATATTTGATCCTGTTTACATATAGAAGTAAAAACTCATGGTATAACAGTGCATTCACATTGAATACAAATATATTTGAATCTCTTTACATGAAGAAGTATAAACTCATGGTATAACAGTGTATTCACATTGAATACAAGTATATTTGATTCTGTTTACATGTAGAAGTATAAACTCATGGTATATCAGTGTATTCACATTGAATACAAGTATATTTGATTCTGTTTACATGTAGAAGTATAAAATCATAATATAACAGTGTATTCACATTGAATACAAGTATATTTGATTCTGTTTACATGTAGAAGTATAAACTCGTGGTATAACAGTGTTTTCACATTGAATACAAGTATATTTGATTCTGTTTACATGTAGAAGTATAAACTCATAATACAGTCATGCTTGCAAGTTTCTTTAGCAGGCAAATGGGTTTATATCCTTTCATTTTGTTTGGACGGAAGGGATACTATGTTGCCTACCATACCCTCGTTTTCTTTCAAATCTTCTCTTCCCTCTACGTTTCAGTTAACTTTCCTACTTTTAATGTTGCACCTTTTTCGCAGGTTGAAAAGAAAGAGAAATAGGAATAGCATAAAGGGGTACAGTAGGCACCAAACTATGCCCTCCATAAAAAAGAAATAGAAGGATATAGACCCATTTTCCTACTAAAGAAACTTCGACGCATGACTGTATAACAGTGTATTCACATTAAATACAAGTATATTTGATCCTGTTTACATATAGAAGAAAAAACTCATGGTATCACAGTGTATTCACATTGAATACAAGTATATTTGATCCTGCTTACATATAGAAGTATAAACTCATGGTATAACAGTGTATTCACATTGAATACAAGTATATTTGATTTTGTTTATATGTAGAAGAATAAACTCATAATATAGTAGTGTATTCACATTGAATACAAGTATATTTGATTCTGTTTACATGTAGAAGTATAAACTCATAATATAACAGTGTATTCACATTGAATACAAGTATATTGGATCCTGTTTACATATGGAGGTTAAAACTCATGGTATCACAGTCTATTCACATTGAATACAAGTATATTTGATCCTGTTTACATATAGAAGTTAAAACTCATAGTATCTCAGTGTATTCACATTGAATACAGGTATATTTTATTCTGTTTACATGTAGAAGTATTAAGTCATAATATGACAGTGTATTCACATTGAATACTAGTATATTTGATTCAGTTTACATGTGGAAGTATAAACTCATAATATAACAGTGTATTCACATTGAATACAAGTATATTTGATTCTGTTTACATGTAGAAGTATAATTTCATAATATAACAGTGTATTCACATTGAATACAAGTATTTTTGATCCTGTTTACATATGGAGGTTAAAACTCATGGTATCACAGTGTATTCACATTGAATACAAGTATATTTGATCCTGTTTACATATAGAAGTTAAAACTCATAGTATCACAGTGTATTCACATTGAATACACGTATATTTTATTCTGTTTACATGTAAAAAAATAAACTCATAATATAACAGTGTATTCACATTGAATACAAGTATATTTGATTCTGTTTACATGTAGAAGTATAAACTCATGGTATAACAGTGCATTCACATTGAATACAAGTATATTTGATTCTGTTTACATGTAGAAGTATAAACTCATAATATAACAGTGTATTCACATTGAATACAAGTATATTTGATTCTGTTTACATGTAGAAGTATAATTTCATAATATAACAGTGTATTCACATTGAATACAAGTATTTTTGATCCTGTTTACATATAGAAATAAAAACTCATGGTATAACAGTTTATTCACATTGAATACTGGTATATTTGATTCTGTTTACATGTAGAAGTATAAATTCATAATATATCAGTGTATTCACATTGAATACAAGTATATTTGATCCTGCTTACACATAGAAGTAAAAACTCATGGTATAACAGTGTATTCACATTGAATACAAGTATATTTGATTTTGTTTATAAGTAGATGTATAAATTCATAATATATCAGTGTATTTACATTGAATACAAGTATATTTGATTTTGTTTACATGTAGAAGAATAAACTCATAATATAACAGTGTATTCACATTGAATACAAGTATATTTGATCCGGTTTACATATAGAAGTAAAAACTCATGGTATCACAGTGTATTCACATTGAATACAAGTATATTTGATCCTGTTTACATATAGAAGTTAAAACTCATAGAATCAAAGTTGATTCACATTGAATAGAGATATATTTTATTCTGTTTACATGTAGAAGAATAAACTCATAATATAGCAGTGTATTCACATTGAATACAAGTATATTTGATTCTGTTTACATGTAGAAGTATAAACTCATAATATAACAGTGTATTCACATTGAATACAAGTATATTTGATCCTGTTTACATATGGAGGTTAAAACTCATGGCATCACAGTGTATTCACATTGAATACAAGTATATTTGATCATGTTTACATATAGAAGTTAAAACTCATAGTATCTCAGTGTATTCACATTGAATACAGGTATATTTTATTCTGTTTACATGTAGAAGTATAAAGTCATAATATAACAGTGTATTCACATTGAATACTAGTATATTTGATTCTGTTTACATGTAGAAGTATAAACTCATAATATAACAGTGTATTCACATTGAATACAAGTATATTTGATCCTGTTTACATACGGAGGTTAAAACTCATGGTATCACAGTGTATTCACATTGAATACAAGTATATTTGATCCTGTTTACATATAGAAGTTAAAACTCATAGTATCACAGTGTATTCACATTGAATACACGTATATTTTATTCTGTTTACATGTAAAAAAATAAACTGATAATATAACAGTGTATTCACATTGAATACAAGTATATTTGATCCGGTTTACATATAGAAGTAAAAACTCATGGTATCACAGTGTATTCACATTGAATACAAGTATATTTGATCCTGTTTACATATAGAAGTTAAAACTCATAGAATCAAAGTGGATTCACATTGAATAGAGATATATTTTATTCTGTTTACATGTAGAAGAATAAACTCATAATATTGTTACACTTGGGGGTGATGTGTAACACGAGTGTATTAGGACGTCCACACGGTAAGACGTCAAGTAAGAACATTGCATTCAAGAGACACTACACCGCCTATTTATGGTAGGTGAACAGCAAGGTTGAATCATCGAGTGCTTTCGCCCTTGCTGTCTCTACGAACAATCGAAATAACCCGTATGACTTATTACTGAGCAAGGTCGGTTGTACGAGTACATCCGCCCTTGCTTGTTTCTACAAAAGAAGAAGATACCCTTAACCATTTACTACAAAGCAAGGCCGAACGTTCGAGTGCATTCGCCCTTGCTTGTTTCCCCGAAGCGTTAGAGAAGGTGCAAGCATCCTGTGATGCTACCGCAACATTCAGACAAAACAAGGTCGAATGCACTCGTACATTCGCCCTTGCTTGTTTCCAAGAAGGAGGTGAGTGTGGGGTGTGTCTCACGCGTATGTCACGTGATCTCCACGTGACAGATCCCCCCTCGTGAAGGCGGTCGCCCCCGACTGCTTGATAAAAATAAAACCCCCAGAACGGTAACCCCAAAAAGTATTAAAACCCTAAATCAGCAAACCCAACACACCAAAATAAAGAACAAACAAAAAATCCCGAAAACAAAAAATTCCAAACGAACACCCCAAAAGAAGCATTCAAAAAAAGGAAATGTCGTGTCAAACCTCCGCCACCTGTTCGAGGTGCGGTAGGAAGTGATCGTCTTGAACATCTAATTGTTCGTGGGCCCTCATACGGCCTCTCAGCCAAACAATTTGGTAACTGAGATAAGTTGTTGCCACCACTAGTAATAGTAACATGATCAGAAGTTCAAACGGATATCTTGGCTCCGACCGCTGAAATTCTTCGGTCGTCTTCTTCATTAACTCTTGAATCTGGAATCCTGTCATTTCAGACGACGCACGAGCGCCGTCGTTTCGGCGCAGTAGGTCGCTGATGAAATTAATTGATGTGGCATTCGCCTTCGGGAGCTCAATGATGGCGACCGATTTGAACGTTGTTACATTAAACCCCACTGCGGCCAGCGTGGGTGCCACCAGAGGATCTAACGAGGCCTCCAATCGTCCGTCTAAACTGGCGGGGAAGACCCAGTCTTCCGTTCGAGCCGTACATCCAGGAGGGACATCAAAAATCCCAAACGGAGGCAGCAACAGTGATTGCGGGGGCCCTTGGCTGCTACCGATCGGACATGAGAACACCACCTCATGAGCTGTAACGGCTGAGAACACCCAGCGATTCTCTCCAAGATAAGCTACTTCGGATCCTTTCCATTCTTTAAATTGTTGTCTGCATTGCGTTAGCTTACGGTTGGCGTCATTGGTGAATAACGAAATCGCACAGGATTTCCGTGCTCCCCGTTTTCCTAAACCTGTATGAAAATTACAAATTAATCGTTCCAATTGTTTGCAACCCCGAACGTCGGCAGTCGAAAGTTCAATAAAAGTCTCCAAATCTGTGGAAACGGCCAGAAAATTCGGTAGGTCCCCGATCGCCACTCCATGGGTGCCATTGTCTGTTGCTCGTGGTAAACTGAAAATTTCAAACAGGGTATACTGCTGTGCGTGATCGTAGATCGGAATTTTGATAAAGAGACGAAAACGTCCCTCCACCGCTGCCACCGTCACCATAGCTTCACGATAGGTCACCCATAATTCTTCACTCGATACTGCCCAACCTAAGGGTAGTTGTCGATTAACTGCTTTCAACACCGAAGCCATTTGAGCAGGTGGAAATATCTGAGGCGCTAATCGGCCGTTTGCCAAGAGGGCCAACCCTTCGTCAAGAGCGTCTGCCAAGTCTCGAAGCCACTGCAGGCTCGCTTCCATCGACTCGAATGCTGTGTCTAGATTGATGAAAAAATCGAAATACTCGATCATGTAAGCTTGACGCTCTGCCATTCGTCCAAGCAAATTTTTGTAATTCTTTGTTAGTTCCGCCGTTTGCCCTTCCAATTCCTGGATCAGCTTGGTATTTGTCCGGATCTCCCAAAGTGATTCGTTCACTACAGTTGCCTGCTGGTCCATCAAATGGACTATTTCATTTTCCCGGTGTGTAAGGCCGGTGATCTTCTTATTCAATCCAGCGAGATCAGCCTGGGTGGCTACTCCGAACAGCCACTTTAACGCTGATCCGCCGCCATCGATCACCGCTCGACGTTGTTTGGAAGGAGAACCAATGGCGTCCCGAAAAGTTGCTAGTCGATGTTCGGATTGATTTAATTCACGTTCAAACCAATGACACTTGACATCAAGTTTTTTGGCCGCCGATGCACCTTGTTGATTTCCTGTTTTACGGCATTTAACGGCCATGTCCGCGTACTCCTTCAGCCTCACTTTCAATGTTTGAACCACTGCCTCTGCCGGTCGTATATCGAGGTCTGTTATGACTGTCCAGAATGATTCTCCGAACGCGACACCTGGCTTTTCATTGAAAATCACGGTGTCTCGGACAAGCAACGCCTCTACATTGACTGACCCGAGAAAGGCCAATACACAAATTGTGTAAGGCAGCAACAAAGCGAGGTAACGATTCGGTCGACCAGCTCGACGAGCCGGCTGCATCCTTGTGGGTAGGCGGGCCGGCCTGCTTGCTGTCTCTGGCTGACGAACTCCCCCAGATGACGGTACTGGATGGACGCTGTTGTCGGATAAAACTGCAGCCCTCTCACCGTGGTTTCCATTATCCGTACCCGTCTCCCGATGAATCCTCACAGGTGGTTGAGGGGCGTTTGGTAGAGGTGTCTCACGTGTCGCCTCTGTGGATTCCGTATTCAAATTTGGACCTCGTTCGACCAAGTCGTGAAAAAGTTTCATCTTTATGACGTGCACAATCTCCGATTTTCTTGATCCGGAACTTAACTTCACTTCGTAGTTCACGGGAGTTGTCTGTCGGATCACTTTGAACGGTCCTTGCCAGCGATGAAGCAATTTTTCTGCTCGTTTTACTTTTCGAAAGGGTTTGTACACCAGGACTTGATCTCCTACTTGAAATTGAAGCTCTCTGTGGCGACTGTCATACTCTCGTCGCTGGTTGTCCTGGGCGACTCCCAATCGCGTGTGCACCAATGCTCGAGCCTTCGCCAATTCGGTCACAACCTGGGTTGCATAATCCGGAGCCGTTCCCGACGTAACCAGCCGAGGGTTGGCATCCGCACCTAATTCCAAATCAATAGGTAACATTGGTTCACGCCCGTAAAGCAAAAAAATGGTGAATATCCCGTAGATTCCTGCCGCGCCGTGTTGTAAGCAAAACACACGTAAGGTAATGCCTCGTCCCAGTCTCTATGGTCCGCGCTGACATACATTGAGAGCATAGCCGCCAAGGTGTGATTCATTCGCTCAACCAATCCGTTTGCCTGTGGATGGTAACTTGACGTTGTCTTGTGGTTGGTTCCAAGATTCTTCATGACTTCTTGGGTAAGCTCAGCTATAAAACATTTCCCTTGATCCGAAATGATGGATTCCGGTGCTCCATGACGCAGCACAATTTGTTCAACGAAAAATGTTGCCACCATATCCGCCTTTCCGTTGGGCATGGCCCGTAGTTCCACCCACTTCGTTAAGTAGTCAACAGCAACGATGATCATCTTATTTCCGGTGTTGGACATAGGAAACGGACCTAAGAGGTCGATTCCCACCTTTTGAAATGGACGTGCCACCTGAATACACTGCAGGAAACCGGCTGGCCGTTTGTTCACTCCTTTTCGACCCTGGCAATTAGGACATGATTGCACATAATTCGTAACATCAATCGCCAAACGCTCCCAAAAGAATCGATTAGAAATTTTCGTTAGGGTGCGTCGAACTCCCATATGCCCTGATATCAAGTCGTCATGGTATGCCTTTACGACGCGTTCCCGAAAGGAACGTGGGACGCACAGGCGACGATACTGTTTACCGTTTTTAATGGTCTGTAAGCATAGTCGCCCATTGAATAGACAGAAGTTTTTTAACGTTGCACGACCTGCTTCCAACTGGTCCATCAGACGACGCCACCGCGGGACCCGACGCTGCTCCGCAACGAATTCTTCCTCCGGTCCAAAATCCACCGATCTGCCACTCCCCACAAGTCCAATGGCCACACAGCGATCTTCTTCTTGGTCTTCGGTCACGGGTAAAGGGCATCGCGAGAGGCAATCTGCGTTGTCATGGAGTTTTCCGCTTCTATACCGGATTTCGATGTCATACTCCTGTATCGACAAGCTCCAACGGGCTAGCCGTCCAGCGAGATCTCGTTTGGTTAACAACCAACACAGCGCCTGGTGGTCTGTAACTACCACGATCTTGCATCCCCATACATAACCTTTAAATTTTTTAAGGCCCAAACCAAGGCCAGGCATTCTTTCTCGGTGATGCTGTAGTTTATTTCGGAGCTGCTTAACAGGCGGCTGGCATAGGCCAACGGATGTTCTTGCCCTTCCACTCGTTGTGCCAATACCGCACCAATACCGTAGCCACAGGCATCGGGAATGATTTCCATTGGTAGGTCATAATTCGGATGAGCCAGGACTGGGGCTGCAAGCAGCGCTTGCTTCAGTGTGTTGAAGCTGGACTCCTGGTCAGGACCCCAATCAAACACTGCATCCTTTTTGGTTAACAAAATTAACGGGCGTGCAATTATAGAAAAATCTTTGATGTGTGGACGATAATAAGAGCACAGGCCAAGATAGCTCTGTACTTTCTTCACTTTAAGAGCCACCGTCTTTCCTTCGTTGCACGGTGGGAACTCCTTTACCGCTGCTAATTTGTCCGGGTCTGGACGAATACCATCCGCATCCACTACATGACCTAATACTTTCAAACTGGTTTCCGCAAAATGACATTTGGACACCTTCAACTTAAGGCCCGCTTTCTTTAGACTCTCCAATACCAACCTTAGTCGTTCGACATGGAGGTCGATTGTTGACGAGTACACTATAACATCATCCAAGTAGACGAGGCACGCTGTCCATCGAAGTCCGGCCAGTATAATATCCATGGACCGCTGGAATGAACTGGGACCGTTCGATAGGCCAAATGGGAGTACCTTGAACTGGTACAACCCATCAGCCGTAATAAAGGCAGTCTTGTGACGGTCCTCGTCTCTCACCGGAATCTGATGATATCCGGCTTGTAAGTCGAGGATGGAAAAAAATTCTGCTCCTTCCAATCGGCTCAGCACATCCGCAATTCTTGGTAGAGGATAAACATCCCGTACCGTGACTGAATTCAGCTTTCTGTAATCGACACAGAATCTCCATGTTCCATCCTTCTTTCTGATTAGCACCACCGGTGCGGACCACGAGCTGTCCGAAATTTCGATAATTCCCGCCTCTTCCAAACTTTTTACTTGTTCGTTCACGATGGTTCTAGCCTTCCACGCGCTGGCATACGGGGCCTGATGGATTGGCGGGGAATCTCCCGTTTCAATGTTATGTTCGGATATGTTGCAGCGGCCTACTTCCGAAGCGTTTGCCGCAAAACATTCCAAATTTTCTTCTAGCAATTGGAACATTTTTTCACGTTTGTCTTTCGGAATGCCATGATTTACTTGTTTTTTGAGGTCGTCTATGAGTCTCCTCCGCTGATTCACTTCTTCCTTTGTTGGTGGTCTGGTCATTGGGGAGTTCTCTTCTTTTGTCGTTAGGCCACAGCTCAGCACTTCTCCGTCGTAGCCACTGATGACTCCCAATGTCGTCCCTTTTGGAATCCACACGCTAGTCGACGTTAAATTGGCCAACGGGGTGAAATCCACTTTGGCTGCCAGTAACGCGTGTCCCACCGACACTCCCTTGGTTTGTAGAAGTTTTCCTGATGGTTCGAAACAAAAGTTCTCCGCCTGTAAAGCTGGCGCTACTGTCATCACATTGGCCACTGAGAAAGAAGGGATTGTTACATCAGCGTTGGTAATCAATTTAACCGACCGTGTTTGGTGATCTGTCCGCTGCGATGTAATGGCTGCAAGAGGCTGATCTCCAAAAGTAATTGAGGCCTTCGGCTCTCGATAATCGATTTGTACTTTGCCATACTGTTTCAGGAAATCATTGCCCAAAATCAAATCAATTCCGTCCATCCCAAATACCACCGCTTCGCCAGTTGCTGTTCCCATTTTGTGGTTGACCGAAATGGTGGCTGCTCCCATCAACGTTGCTTGTTCTCCATTAGCCATCACCACCCGCGGTCCGTCCCATGGACGCAGCACAAACTGGGATGCACGTAGCAGCTCCGGTGATATAACTGTCAGTGCTGCCCCTGTGTCGACGACTGCCATTACTTGCCGTGTTCCACAAGTGACTTCTTCTCTGATCAGCTTGCTGAAATCTAGTCTAAGGATAGGTTGCTCCTTTATCTCCTCCTGTGTTGATGAATCTGCAGTCGTCTCGGCTAGCTGGGACACGATGTTGATTGGCGCGGGAGGACCCAACGGCCCTCTCTGTGGGCCAGGAGGACCTGAGTAGGATCGTTGTCGGAAACGAGCAGATTGCGGATTTTCCCAACAATTCCGGGCCATGTGCCCCGTTCCGTTACAACAGTAACATTTGAGTACTCCGTTATTGTTTCTGTAGATTCTCTCCGACTCTCCCCACGTAACTGTCTTCTCGTTTCCTGGTCTCTTCGGAGGTGGAGTTGCTTGAATCTTCAAACTTTCTACCGCACCTTGCAGTTCTTTAATTACTTTCCATAATTCCGTATCAGCCACAGTTGGAGCTGGTTTTGGAAGGGTCCGAATGAAATCAATTGGAACATCCGCCACTCTGGTTGCTGCCACCCCGAGCACCGCGTCCGGCCAGTTTCGTCTATTGGCCAAGAGCTTGGCATCAGTAAACCGTTTCGCCGCCTCTAAAAATTCTTCGCCTGTTTTGGGTTGTAACGGGTACAATTTTTCGACCAACGAGGGCCGTAATCCCCCAAAAAGATAGTCGACTTTGGTGGCTTCCGCCATTGTTGGATCAACCACCCTACAAAGATCAATAACATCGTAATAGTAGTTAGTTGTCGCTTCTTCGATACCTTGAACCCGGTTCCGCAAGCGTGTTTCCTGGAACAGCTTGTAGTTTTGTTGCTGAAATTCTTTCAAAAACAGTGTTCTGACTCCAGTTACTGCCGGAAGATCAGCTGCGTTGAGGCCAACCCCCGGTCGTATGGGTAAATCACGCCACTCCGTCGGAAGTGTGGAGCACAGGTACCATTTTCTTGCCGCTCCATCCAGATACATGCTGAAATTCGCCCTTAGCTCCGTATCGCCCCATTGATTGTACGCTCCCGTTGACTCGTAACGCTCAAGCCAGTCGAAGGCGTCATCTTCCGGCGTTGCCTTAAAGACCTTGGGACTCAAAAACTTTATCTGAGGAAGCATAATGCCAGTACCTGAATCACTATCGGTATCTGCAAATAACTGCTCCTCGTCAGTGCTATCCCCGTTTTCCTCTTCTTCGCTTTCTTCGCTACTTTCGTGTGCGTCGTCAATACTCTTGTCTACGTTAGATTCTTCAAGATCTTTCGCAGTACTCTCCAACTCGTCGTCTTCACTTTTTTCGCTACCTTCTTTAACTGCCTCAATACTCTTGTCTACGTAAGATTCTTCAAGATCTTTCGCAGTACTCTCCAACCTTTTTCAGCCTGGATTATCCGCTGCCCACTTCCCACTACGTCCTCTGTGCTGTCCGGCTCAACAGTTTTTCCTTCCAGATGCTGTTCCGGTACCGGGCGCGTAGATGGAGGCAAAGGGTGTAAACGTCTGCTCGGATCCCTTGGACAACTAGGCCAACGTCGATTCGATGACTTTCTCATTTACCTCCGGCAAAAAAAAATGATTAATGTCTTTCTGCATTACAATACCTCAAAATCTTGTCACAGCAATAAACGATTTCCTTGAGAGAAAGCTAATAGAAACCAAATAGTCTTCCCCACTGTCAGCCGAAAACATGGCTCCGTATCCAACAATTTAAGATTTGGCACAACCCGTTGGTTAAACCGCTTGTGGTAGAGCCCCTAAACGATTTTCGCCTCTGACAATGAATAATACTATAAGATAAACTTCCTTGCCTTGTCTCCTTAGTAATGCTGCATTTCCACCATTTGTTACTGTTGTGTTTTATCAATCCAAGCGCCAGTTGCTGAAACTAATCCGCTGTTGCCAAAACCCACTCCCTCTTCCGTCAAAAACTCTTGGTCGTCTGCTAGACTACTCTTGCCTCTCTCTCTTCTCTTTTGGAATCAACGTGTCAGGTACTCTCTAGAAGGTTAAGACAAATTATATGTTTTCTATGTTCTGTTCTCTAATTGCCGTGACATTGATCCTAAGTTAATATACGTTCTATGCATTGATTTGTGTTCGTGTCACTAATATGGTATATCTGAATCACAACTCTCAACAGGTTATGGGCCCAGCACACAAACTGCTGTGCATATTCAACAATTAGTATGGCCGAACACGCTGGGAACGAAATTGGATCCATGAGGGCTGTCGCACATGTGCCCAAATTTGACGGAACCAACCATAGAGAATGGAACTACCAACTGCACCTCAGTTTCCAAGGAATGGAAATCGATCAAGTTGTTACAGGAACAGAAGTACTTCCTGAAGAGGTAACGCAGACACTGTCCAGCTAAATTAAACTCACTATCTCTTTCTCAGTCACCGACTACATTTATCTGTTGAAAGTTGAACCTTTCTTTGTGGTACAATGCCCAGACACATTACGCAGTGGAATTTTTTTTTTTGGGGGGTCGCATACCATGACTTTTCCACACTATTCAAAGTCTTCACTCCTTTGTATTGTTACAGTGCCCACGCACAACACAAATGTGAATCTCTCATATTACGTTCATTAAAAAAGGGCCTTGAGAACAAATCCTGATCATGGGACACTAAAACTTGACAAGCCACATCCCAGTCAATTTACACATGCATATTCAAGAGAGTACAATCCTTTTTTATTGATAACAGCCCTAACGCTTAGACTCGCCACACTGCACATGCAGTTGATTTATGCTCACTGCAAAGTCTCATGACAATTATTCGCAGATTGTTAATTAACATATTTCTTTTCCTCTCACAGGAATTTGATGATGAAGGAGAAATCACAAACGAAGCAGAAATAAAACAATGGACGCGTAAAGATGTACTGGCTAGAAATTGCATAATGGCAACCACATCAAAGGAGATGAAAGAGAATCTGTACACGTGCACAAGTTCAGCACAGATGTGGACTAGACTACACCAGCAGTACCACCTACAAACTGAAGAGCACTTACACGTGCTATGGCAAAACTACTATGATTATTCATATACCGATGGTAACACTTACTCAATCAGCCTTAAAATCCCATTTATTGACCTCCTCGTTCTTTTGTCACTTCGACTAGGAGATGATATGAGGACCTACATTCAAAAGCTGTCAATCACCGCTGACAAACTGAGAGAGAGGGATCAACCTCTATCTGAAATTCAGATCGTGTCCAAAGCCTTGACCTCTCTCCCGGAAACTTTCCGCATCGTGAGATCCGTATGGGCAAGCGTTCCAGCACAAGACCGTACTATTGACCACCTCCTCCAACGACTGTTAACTGAAGAAAACGTAATAAAGTCGTACCAGAAGAAAGAACGCAGTACTGGAGGAGCCTTTCCTGCCAACAGTGGATCAAGGGGAGGATTTGGCCGCGGTGGTTATCGTGGACGCGGAAGAGGCGTTCGAGGAGGCTTTGTGGACAAACAAACAAGAGGACAATATGGTGCTAATCAAGACATGCGTCCGCGATGCAATTACTGCAAGATTGTAGGCCACATTGAAAATGAGTGCTACAAAAAACACGGCTATCCCAACACAAGAAACAGAGGAAACGACAAGAATGAAGAAGGAAGAACTGACAACTCTCTTTTTTCATCATCAAGATTTGATCCTAGAAGTATTTTTGCATTTTTCGCCGACTCAGGCGCAACCAAACACATGTGCGATCAAAGAGGGTTTTTCTCGACTTTTAATCCAATTAACACTGGCACTTGGTCTGTTTCTGGTAACAGATAAATTCATTTATATATTTTATGGCATTTCTTTAAAAAAAAAAAAAAAAAAAAAAAAAATTATTATTGTGGTGTCTCCTCCAGGAATTGGGAACGCAAAACTAGATGTCCTAGGCGTTGGAAGCATCAATATCGCAGTCAAAGTGAATGGAGTTACCACTCCTAGAGTTCTGCAGGATGTACTCTATGTAGCTGGCCTCGGGGTCAACCTTTTCTCGATAGGAGCCGCAACGGCTAACGGACTAAAGGCATGCTTCGAAAACAACAAGGTACAATCCATATATCTCTCAATATATACATATTTATGTATGGCAACTAACACACCCTCATTTCATTCTAAAGGTCTCATTCATGAGGGATGAGGAAGTGATCCTAACTGGTGAAAGAAAAGATGATACGCTATATCAACTCGATTTCCAGCCGGAACTTCAAACAACCGAGACCATCTACGCTCATGTTTGCTCCGATCTATTTCAAGACACCGCACTTGGTGCTGACATCCGGGCCTCTCTCATCACTTGGCACCAACGCCTTGGGCACATCGGTTACCACACTCTTGTCAAGATGATCCGCCAAGACCTAGTGGCTGGTCTCAACATCGCAGGTGAATGCGAAATTCCGGAAACACTCTGCTCTGGCTGTGAACTGGCCAAGTTCACCCGCCTTCCGCTTAAAATTGGTCGACACAGAGCCAGCAGAATAGGAGAACTTACGCATTCCGACGTCTGGGGGCCGATTGCCACCTCAAGCCTGGGAGGAGCTCGTTATTTTGTATCATTCAAGGATGATTTCAGCGGCTTCCTCACGATTTACTTCATGAAAAGAAAGAACGAAGTACCTGCATTCATCCGGCTCTACCATGCCATGCTCCTCAACGAGACAGGGTTCTACATGTTGACGCTCAGAACCGACAACGGACGAGCAGAATACGACAACCACGAAGCCGATAAATTTCTCACCGAAGCTGGTGTCCGTCACGAGACCAGTGCCCCACACACTCCTGCTCAAAACGGGACAGCAGAACGGGTTAACAGAACTCTACTCAACAGCGTTCGAGCCATGCTGATATCCAGTGGCCTACCACCATCATTGTGGGGAGAGGCAATTTCATATTCAGTCTACATTCGGAACAGAGTTCTCTCGAGAACCAATGAGACAACTCCTTACGCTCTCTGGAACAACAGGCAACCTGATGTGTCGGCCATTCGCATTTTCGGATCTAGAGCCTTCATACGAGACCCGACACCATCATCAAAACTAAAAGCACGCAGCTTAGAAGGAGTTTTTGTTGGGCGCTGTATCAACCAGAATGCATCTCGAGTATACATTCCTGAAACCCGAAAAGTGCTCATCAGCAAAGACGTGAAGATTGATGAAACGATACTGTATCGAGACATGACGAAGGATCTGCCCATTCTAACCGTAAAAATATTCAAAACTATTTTTCTGGCATCATTCAGACATAATATTTTTTTTTCTCTCTCTCCCACAGAATGAATTAGACATTATAAATGACGAGCACGATTTGGGTACTTCTATTACCACCCCCCCTATCTTCGATGGCCATCAAGACACAACAGTACCTCTTACTGCTGATGATGACAATCAAGGCGTTGACGGAACAATCCCGCAAGGTGACATGGTGACGGATTTGCCATCTCCAATAAACAGCCATGATGTCCCAGATGACGAACAGGATTTTGGAAGTTCTCTAATTCCTCCCGTCAGCATTGCTCACCAGGATCTCGCGACGGACCACGCAATTCAAGACGATGCCATCATCCCAAATTGTGAGCCCGTTGAAGTTGAAGACGCAATCCCTCGCCGAAATACTCAACAGACACGCCAATCAAGTCGCAAGCCCAAATACTCCGACATATACCGCATCTACATGGAATCGCTAGCTAAACAAGCCATCCTTTACGGTATGCCTGCTGAACATCAGCCCGAAATGTCCAAACCAACGGAACCATGTAGCTACCTTGAAGCCATTACCTGCGAAGATGCCAAGTTCTGGATTCCGGCGATTGCCGAAGAGTATGACTCTCTAATTCGAAACTCCACGTGGACTCTGTGTCAGCTTCCTGCCGGCCGCAAGGCAATTGAAGGAAAATGGGTCATGAAATTTAAGCCGGGATTCAAGACCACGGCACCGAGATACAAAGCCCGCTTCGTCATCAAGGGCTACTCACAAGTGTACGGCTTGGACTACACGGAAACCTACGCCCCGGTGGTAAAGAACTATTCGATCCGAGCTATTATGGCCATTGTAGCTGCGAGAGATCTTGAAATAGTTCAATTGGATGTCAAAACCGCCTTCCTCTATGGGACCTTGACCGAAGAAATCTACATGCAACAGCCCGAAGGCTTCGTGATTCCAGGCAGAGAGCAAGAAGTTTGTCGTCTCATCAAGAGCATCTACGGACTTAAACAGGCGTCTCGTGTTTGGAACATCAAATTCAACGAGTTCATTCTCCTATTTGGGCTAACCAGAAGCACTGCCGACCCTTGTGTCTACTACCGTCATCTCCGTCCGGGGGAGGCAGACGAAGAGATAACAATCTTCATCCTCTACGTTGACGACGGTCTCATCATCAGTAGTCTCAAGACTGTTCTCACCGAAATGATGAATTTTCTCGGCAAGGAATTTGAAGTTCGATCCCTTCCCGCCGACCGTTTTATTGGAATGGACATCAGTCGAAACAGAGTTCAGCGCTCCATTCATCTTTCTCAGCCAGAATACACGAAGACAGTGCTCGAGAGGTACGGTATGAGTAACTGTGCCACTCTTTCCATTCCAGCCGATCCCTGCGTCAAATTGACGCCGCAAATGTGTCCACAAACAGAAGAAGAAAAACAAGAAATGAAATGTGTCCCGTTCATGGAATGCATCGGCTCCATTATGCATCTCACTCACCTGACCAGACCGGACATCGCCTACGCCGTTGGGCAAGCATCAAGATATTCCCAAAATCCAGGCCAAGAACATTGGAAAGCCCTTAAGCGCATCATGGCCTACCTACGCAAAACTGTCAACTTTGGACTGTTATTTGGCGGAGACAACAGTGAGTTGATTGGCTACTGTGACGCTGACTACGCTGGTGACCTGGGGAGTAGAAGATCAACCTCGGGAGCCGTGTTCACTCTTTACAATGGTCCGATCTCATGGTTCAGCCGCCGCCAATCCTGCGTTGCTCTTTCAACCACCGAATCGGAGTTCATATCCGCCGCTGAGGCGACAAAGGAGGCCATCTGGCTCAACCGCATTCTCATAGAGCTTGGTGCTCGTGCGTTACCCGTACCTCTGCGATGCGATAATCAGGGTGCTATTGCCCTCATTCATGACCCGGTATTCCATCAGCGTACAAAGCACATCGACGTACGGTTCTTCTTCGTGCGCGATGCCCAGGCGGAAGAGAAAGTCAACATCTCCTACATCGCAACTGAGAGTCAGCTAGCGGACATCTTTACTAAGGCCTTAGCCGCTCCGAGATTTGAAAAACTGCGCGCTAGTCTGAACATCTGTGAATTCAAATGAAATCTGCTGAACTTGAGGGGCGCATTATGTTCCGTTGTGCGCTCGGCTTGAGGGGCGTGTTGTGTTTTATCAATCCAAGCGCCAGTTGCTGAAACTAATCCGCTGTTGCCAAAACCCACTCCCTCTTCCGTCAAAAACTCTTGGTCGTCTGCTAGACTACTCTTGCCTCTCTCTCTTCTCTTTTGGAATCAACGTGTCAGGTACTCTCTAGAAGGTTAAGACAAATTATATGTTTTCTATGTTCTGTTCTCTAATTGCCGTGACATTGATCCTAAGTTAATATACGTTCTATGCATTGATTTGTGTTCGTGTCACTAATATGGTATATCTGAATCACAACTCTCAACAGTTACACTTGGGGGTGATGTGTAACACGAGTGTATTAGGACGTCCACACGGTAAGACGTCAAGTAAGAACATTGCATTCAAGAGACACTACACCGCCTATTTATGGTAGGTGAACAGCAAGGTTGAATCATCGAGTGCTTTCGCCCTTGCTGTCTCTACGAACAATCGAAATAACCCGTATGACTTATTACTGAGCAAGGTCGGTTGTACGAGTACATCCGCCCTTGCTTGTTTCTACAAAAGAAGAAGATACCCTTAACCATTTACTACAAAGCAAGGCCGAACGTTCGAGTGCATTCGCCCTTGCTTGTTTCCCCGAAGCGTTAGAGAAGGTGCAAGCGTCCTGTGATGCTACCGCAACATTCAGACAAAACAAGGTCGAATGCACTCGTACATTCGCCCTTGCTTGTTTCCAAGAAGGAGGTGAGTGTGGGGTGTGTCTCACGCGTATGTCACGTGATCTCCACGTGACAATATAGCAGTGTATTCACATTGAATACAAGTATATTTGATTCTGTTTACATGTAGAAGTATAAACTCATAATATAACAGTGTATTCACATTGAATACAAGTATATTTGATCCTGTTTACATATGGAGGTTAAAACTCATGGCATCACAGTGTATTCACATTGAATACAAGTATATTTGATCCTGTTTACATATAGAAGTTAAAACTCATAGTATCTCAGTGTATTCACATTGAATACAGGTATATTTTATTCTGTTTACATGTAGAAGTATAAAGTCATAATATAACAGTGTATTCACATTGAATACTAGTATATTTGATTCTGTTTACATGTAGAAGTATAAACTCATAATATAACAGTGTATTCACATTGAATACAAGTATATTTGATCCTGTTTACATATGGAGGTTAAAACTCATGGTATCACAGTGTATTCACATTGAATACAAGTATATTTGATCCTGTTTACATATAGAAGTTAAAACTCATAGTATCACAGTGTATTCACATTGAATACACGTATATTTTATTCTGTTTACATGTAAAAAAATAAACTCATAATATAACAGTGTATTCACATTGAATACAAGTATATTTGATTCTGTTTACATGTAGAAGTATAAACTCATGGTATAACAGTGCATTCACATTGAATACAAGTATATTTGATTCTGTTTACATGTAGAAGTATAAACTCATAATATAACAGTGTATTCACATTGAATACAAGTATAGTTGATCCTGTTTACATATAGAAGTATAAACTCATTGTATAACAGTGTATTCACATTGAGTACAAGTATATTTGATTCTGTTTACATGTAGAAGTATAAACTCGTGGTATAACAGTGTTTTCACATTGAATACAAGTATATTTGATTCTGTTTACATGTAGAAGTATAAACTCATAATATAACAGTGTATTCACATTGAATACAAGTATATTTGATCCTGTGTACATATAGAAGTAAAAACTCATGGTATAATAGTGTATTTACATTGATACAAGTATATTTTATTCTGATTACATGTAGAAGTATAAACTCATAATATAACAGCGTATTCACATTGAATACAAGTATATTTGATCCTGTTTACATATAGAAGAAAAAACTCATGGCATAACAGTGTATTCACATTGAATTCAAGTATATTTGATTCTGTTTAGATGTAGAAGTATTAACTCATAATATAACAGTTTATTCACATTGAATACAAGTATATTTGATCCTGTTTACATATAGAAGTAAAAACTCATGGTATAACAGTGTATTCACATTGAAAACAAGTATATTTGATTCTGTTTACATGTAGAAGTATAAACTCATAATATAACAGTGTATTCACATTAAATACAAGTATATTTGATCCTGTTTACATATAGAAGTCAAAACTCATGGTATAACAGTATATTCACATTTAATACAAGTATATTTGATTCTGTTTACATGTAGAAGTATAAACTCATAATATAACAGTGTATTCACATTGAATACAAGTATATTTGATTCTGTTTACATGTAGAAGTATAAAATCATAATATAACAGTGTATTCACATTGAATACAAGTATATTTGATCCTGTTTACATATAGAAGTAAAAACTCATGGTATAACAGTGTATTCACATTGAATACAAGTATAGTTGATTCTGTTTACATGTAGAAGTATAAACTCATAATATAACAGTGTATTCACATTGAATACAAGTATATTTGATCCTGTTTACATATAGAAGTAGAAGCTCATGGTATCACAGGATATTCACATTGAATACAAGTATATTTGATCCTGTTTACATATAGAAGTAAAAACTCATAGTATAACAGTGTATTCACATTGAATACAAGTATATTTGATTCTGTTTACATGTAGAAGTATAAACTCATTATATAACAGTGTATTCACATTGAATACAAGTATATTTGATCCTGTTTACATATAGAAGTAAAAACTCATGGTATAACAGTGTATTCACATTGAATACAAGTATATTTTATTCTGTTTACATGTAGAAGTATATGTTGGAAATGCGCAAACCTAGTGAGGAGAGGTTTCACTCTATTTGTTTAGTATTCATCCCGCCAGTTTCTCGTGTCAGTCTTTTGTGAGTCTACACTATATATGTGTGAATCTTATGTCACTTATGGTCAGTTGAATATATTACTTTCTGTCAGCCAATTACTCACGATCGTCAATTTCTTACAGGTTATGGGCCCAGATTTCCATACCAGGTATAAGTTTGTCTAAATAATCGTTGAAATGGCAACTCGTCAACTGACATCTAAGGATGTTGCTCATATACCTAAGTTTAATGGAACTAACTTCACAAATTGGAAGTTCCAATTGTTCATGGTACTAGAGCACTTTAAAGTTTTAAAAATTGTTTTGGGAGAAGAGAAGAAACCAGTACCAAGAGCCTTAAATGCTGGTGGCAACAGCAGCAGCAACGATGCAGACATTGAACTCTGGGTCGACAAAGATCAAAGTGCAAGAATTGCAATCTGTGGCACATTGGAAGTCAAATGGCAGAGCTCCCTCGTCAATTGTAAATCATCTAATGATATGTGGAAGAGACTGGCTAGCCAGTATGAACAGGCTGCTGAAGAAAACCAGTATCAACTTCTTCAGCGTTTCTTTGATTACAAATTTCAGAAGCAGCACTCCATCATGGATCACATCACAGCTATAGAGACTATAGCAGCTCAACTGAGTGACATTGGCTCAGCAAGGACAGACGCCGAGATCATAACTAAAATTATCTGCACTCTCCCCCAAGTTTTCGATCTGTCAAATCTGCCTGGGAAAATGTGGATGACTCGAAGAAAACCTTGCAGCTGTTGACCACAAGATTATTGAAAGAAGAAAGTTACAACCAAGAGTTTGAGGGTGTGCATTCAGACGCAGCCTTCTTTGCTAAACAGACAGAGCCAGGTTTTAAAACGAAAAAGAATGTATCCTGTGAATACTGTGGTCGAAGAGGACACGTAGAAGAAAAGTGTTGGAAGAAAGCTCGGGAAGTGAGTGACACACAAGCTTAATTTGCTCACTCCTATGGAAGATCTGAACCTTCTCATCATTCATCTTAGCACCATCCATCATGGTCTGGTGACTATGCCTTTCAGTGTTCACTGTTTAATCACTCTAGTCCAAAGGATGTCAACTGGCTAGTTGACTCCGGAGCTTCACAGCATATGTCCGATCAAAGATGGGCATTTGTCAACTACCAACGCGTGAAACCTGGTTACTGGCCTGTCAATGGCATCGGGGAGAACCGCAAACCTCTGCAGGTACACGGCTATGGAAGCATTCCCATTTTATCCCTAGTTGGGGGAAGCTGGCATGATGGAGTCCTCCAAGAGGTTCTCCATGTTCCTAAGCTGGGTGCGAACCTCTTCAGCGTCCGCTCAGCAGCCTGCAATGGTTTTGGGGTAAATTTTATTGGAGAGAAGGTTGAAGTGGTGAAGAATGGAAAAACGGTAGCAGTAGGAGCCAGCACCAGCAACAACCTCTATCGACTCAACATGGTGTCGGGACATGGTGCCACGAAGCTACTGCGACCTCAAGAATCCTTCGCTGCCCTGGCGAGACCGGTTATGCATCCCATCCAATTGTGGCACCAGAGACTCGGCCACGTATGTATTCCAACAATTAAGAAGATGGCGGTTTTAAAAATGGCTGATGGTCTCATGATCAGCGAAGAAAAACAAGATTACTCCTGTGAAGGTTGTTTATTTGGCAAACAACATCGTCTTCCCTTTCCCATTGGACGGACCAGAGGCACACACATTGGTCATCTTGTGCATTGAGATGTCTGTGGGCCAATTTCTGTCTCATCCATCGGGGGATCAACTTATTTCCTCACTCTTAAAGATGACTTTAGTGGATATTGTACAATTCATTTCATCAAACAAAAATCCGAAGTGATGACTCTTTTTCAGAACTATGTTCAGCGCATCAAAGTTGAATTCGGTCACTCTGTGGGGTACACTGCGAAGCGACAACGGAGGAGAATACGTCGGAAGGGCGTTTAAAGAATGGTTATTAGAGCACGGCATTCGCCATGAGACGACAGTCGCCTACACACCGGAGCAGAACGGAGTTTCCGAAAGAGTGAACCGCACCATCCTGGATTCGGCTCGAAGCATGATCCATTTTGCCGGCCTTCCTCTGAAATTATGGGCTGAGGCATGCAACACGGCTGTATATCTCATGAATCGAGTAGCCACAAAGTCCATCAACGGGAAGACCCCCTACGAAATTTGGAAAGGTGTAAAGCCGAATTTATCTCACATCCGGGTGTTTGGCTCAACTGTCTACGTCCACGTTCCGAAGGAGAAGCGAAACAAACTAGAACCGAAGTCCATCAAATGCTGTCATGTTGGGTATTGCGAACTGCAGAAGGGATTCCGAGCATGGAACCAAGAAAGCGGAAAGGTGCTCATCAGTCGTGATGTCATTTTTCAAGAATTGGAAAAAGGATTGCCTGGTGGGCCACCCTATGGAATCTCAGACCTGATTGATGACATCTTTGACCAGAATATTCAACCAAATGATACACAGTCATCCTACAACTTACTGGTGTCGCCAACAATTACAAACAGAATTTTTGACCTCGTCCCTGCTATATATTATGATGATGAGGCTGACCCACTCCCTAGTCATGAATCAGCAGCTGATCCTGCCTTCGTTCCTGAGGCAATGGCTGATCCTGTCTTCGTTCCTGAGCCAGTTGCTGACCCTGTCTTCGCTCCTGAGCCTGTACTGGTTGCTGAACCTATCATAGAACCCATAATTCAGCCGGGCACGAGACCAAGAAGAATGGGACTTCCAGACCAAGATTTGATCATTCGTGGACCGAGGATCAGGATTCCAGTTGTTAGATGGATAGAAGAATCGACAACTCCTCCGTATGCTGGCTTGGCTGCAGTGGGTGACATCGAACCGACCACCCTAGAGGAAGCCCTGGCGTCACCACAAGCTGACCAATGGAAGCTGGCCATGAAGGATGAATTGCGATCCTTGGAACAGAATGAGACATGGACCCTCACCAAACTCCCCACGGGCAGACAACCCATCCGGAATCGTTGGGTCTTTAAACTCAAGCTGGATGGAGACGGAACAGTTCGGCGCTACAAGGCACGGTTGGTTGCAAAGGGGTTCACGCAACGACCTGGCATTGACTTCGAGGAGACCTTCTCACCAGTTGTAAAGCATGACTCTTTGCGTGCTGTGCTTGCTGTGGCTGCCGAAAAGGACCTCAACATGTTGCAGCTTGATGTTAAGACTGCGTTCTTGAATGGTGATTTACACGAAGAATTATATATGACGCAGCCAACTGGTTTTGTCGTATCTGGTAAAGAAGGAGAAGTCTGCAAGCTCAACAGAAGTATATACGGATTGAAACAGGCCTCTCGAGCCTGGAACATTAAATTCCACGGCTTCCTCACCAAATTTGGTTTCATCAGAAGCAGCGCGGACCCCTGTGTGTACATCAAGAAAGAAGAAGATTGCCTAACACTCATTGCAATCTGGGTGGACGACGGCCTGATTTGCGGTAGTGATATCAAGAGACTTGACAGTGTCGTGGAGTATCTATCACAGAACTTCGAGATGACGTGTGAGCCGGTGGACTGCTTTGTTGGCATTCAAATAACCAGAGACAGAGAGAGCAGAACCATTCATCTGTCACAGGAAAACTACATTGCCCGTCTGCTAGACAAATTCAACCTCTCAGACTGTCAAGCCCGTGCAGTTCCAGCTGACCCATTTACTCGCCTCTCGAAGAACATTGGTCAAGATTCCCCAGCCGAAGAAGAGAACCTGGCTCGTCCCTATCGTGAGGCTGTTGGAGCCCTTATATATGCCGTCACCTGCACCAGGTTGGACATCGCTTGGGCTGTCAGCCAGGTTGCTCAATTCTCATCTCGTCCCACTAGAGCACACTGGGAGGCCGTAAAACGGATATTCTCCTACTTGAAAGGAACTCTAACCCATGGAGTCACCTATGGAGAAACATCGTCAGGTGGAGGAGTTCTACAAGCCTACAGCGATGCTGATTTTGCTGCCAACGTGGACGATCGTCGCTCAACGACAGGTGTCGTTTTGATGCTGAACGGTGACCCTGTATCCTGGAAAAGTAAGCGTCAGAGCTGCGTTTCCTTGTCAACCACCGAGTCGGAGTACGTCGCTGCAGCCGCAGCAGCTAAAGAAATTGTGTGGATGAGACGTCTACTTCAAGATCTGGGGTGTAATCAACTCAAGCCTACCTACTTGTTTTGTGATAATCAAAGCGCTATTAAGCTGGTTCGTAACCCCCAATTCCACCAACGTACCAAACATATTGATGTAAAATTCCATTTTATTCGTGATCTGCAGGAAGAGAAAGTTATTGATGTCGTGTATGTAAGCTCTGAAGGGCAATTGGCTGATTTGTTAACAAAAGGACTAGATGGTCAAATATTTCGCAAACTGCGAGAAGAGATTGGAATATCGGTTTGAGTAAGTGTGTTGGAAATGCGCAAACCTAGTGAGGAGAGGGTTCACTCTATTTGTTTAATATTCATCCCGCCAGTTTCTCGTGTCAGTCTTTTGTGAGTCTACACTATATATGTGTGAATCTGATGTCACTTATGGTCAGTTGAATATATTACTTTCTGTCAGCCAATTACTCAAGATCGTCAATTTCTTACAGTATAAAATCATGATATAACAGTGTATTCACATTGAATACAAGTATATTTGATCCTGTTTACATATAGAAGTAAAAACTTATGGTATAACAGTGTATTCACATTGAATACAAGTATATTTGATTCTGTTTACATGTAGAAGTATAAACTCATAATATAACAGTGTATTCACATTGAATACAAGTATATTTGATCCTGTTTACATATAGAAGTAAAAACTCATGGTGTAACAGTGTATTCACATTGAATACAAGTATATTTGATTCTGTTTAAATGTAGAAGTATAAACTCATGGTATATCAGTGTATTCACATTGAATACAAGTATATTTGATTCTGTTTACATGTAGAAGTATGAACTCATAATATAACAGTGTATTCACATTGAATACAAGTATATTTGATTCTGTTTACATGTAGAAGTATAAAATCATAATATAACAGTGTATTCACATTGAATACAAGTATATTTGATTCTCTTTACACGTGGAAGTAAAAACTCATGGTATAACAGTGTATTCACATTGAATACAAGTATATTTGATTCTGTTTACATGTAGAAGTATAAACTCATAATATAACAGTGTATTCACATTGAATACAAGTATAGTTGATCCTGTTTACATATAGAAGTATAAACTCATAATATAACAGTGTATTCACATTGAATACAAGTGTATTTGATCCTGTTTACATATAGAAGTAAAAACTCATGGTATAACAGTGAATTCACATTGAATACAAGTATATTTGATTCTGTTTACATGTAGAAGTATAAACTCATAATAAAACAGTGTATTCACATTGAATACAAGTATATTTGATCCTGTTCACATATAGAAGTAAAAACTCATGGTATAACAGTGTATCCACATTGAATACAAGTATATTTGATTCTGTTTACATGTAGAAGTATACAATCATAATATAACAGTGTATTCACATTGAATACAAGTATATTTGATCCTCTTTACATATAGAAGTAAAAACTCATGGTATAGCAGTGTATTCACATTGAATACAAGTATATTTGATTCTGTTTACATGTAGAAGTATAAAATCATAATATAACAGTGTATTCACATTGAATACAAGTATATTTGATCCTGTTTACATATAGAAGTAAAAACTCATGGTATCACAGTGTATTCACATTGAATACAAGTATAATTAATCCTGTTTACATATAGAAGTAAAAACTCATGGTATAACAGTGTATTCACATTGAATACAAGTATATTTGATTCTGATTACATGTAGAAGTATAAATACATAATATAACAGTGTATTCACATTGAATACAAGTATATTTGGTCCTGTTTACATATAGAAGTAAAAACTCATGGTATAATTATGTATTCACATTAAGTACAAGTATATTTGATCCTGTTTACATGTAGAAGTATAAACTCATAATATAACAGTGTATTCACATTGAATACAAGTATATTTGATCCTGTTTACATATAGAAGTAAAAAATCATGGTATAACAGTGTATTAACATTAATACAAGTATATTTGATTCTGTTTACATGTAGAAGTATAAATACATAATATAACAGTCTATTCACATTGAATACAAGTATATTTGGTCCTGTTTACATATAGAAGTAAAAACGCATGGTATAACAATGTATTCACATTAAATACAAGTATATTTGATCCTGTTTACATGTAGAAGTATAAACTCATAATATAATATAACAGTGTATTCACATTGAATACAAGTATATTTGATCCTGTTTACATATAGAAGTAAAAACTCATGGTATAACTGTGTATTCACATTGAATACAAGTATATTTCATTCTGTTTACTTGTAGAAGTATAAACTCATAATATAACAGTGTATTCACATTGAATACAAGTATATTTGATCCTGTTTACATATATAAGTAAAAACTCATGGTATAAAAGTGTATTCACATTGAATACAAGTATATTTGATTCTGTTTACATGTAGAAGTATTAACTCATAATAAAACAGTGTATTCACATTGAATACAAGTATATTTGATCCTGTTTACATATAGAAGTAAAAACTCATGGTATAACAGTGAATTCACATTGAATACAAGTATATTTGATTCTGTTTACATGTAGAAGTATAAACTCATAATAAAACAGTGTATTCACATTGAATACAAGTATACTTGATCCTGTTTACATATAGAAGTAAAAACTCATGGTATAACAGTGTATTCACATTGAATACAAGTATATTTGATTCTGTTTACATGTAGAAGTATAAAATCATAATATAACAGTGTATTCACATTGAATACAAGTATATTTGATCCTCTTTACATATAGAAGTAAAAACTCATGGTATAACAGTGTATTCACATTGAATACAAGTATATTTGATTCTGTTTACATGTAGAAGTATAAAATCATAATATAACAGTGTATTCACATTGAATACAAGTATATTTGATCCTGTTTACATATAGAAGTAAAAACTCATGGTATCACAGTGTATTCACATTGAATACAAGTATAATTGATCCTGTTTACATATAGAAGTAAAAACTCATGGTATAACAGTGTATTCACATTGAATACAAGTATATTTGATTCTGATTACATGTAGAAGTATAAATACATAATATAACAGTGTATTCACATTGAATACAAGTATATTTGGTCCTGTTTACATATAGAAGTAAAAACTCATGGTATAACAATGTATTCACATTAAGTACAAGTATATTTGATCCTGTTTACATGTAGAAGTATAAACTCATAATATAACAGTGTATTCACATTGAATACAAGTATATTTGATCCTGTTTACATATAGAAGTAAAAAATCATGGTATAACAGTGTATTCACATTAATACAAGTATATTTGATTCTGTTTACATGTAGAAGTATAAATACATAATATAACAGTCTATTCACATTGAATACAAGTATATTTGGTCCTGTTTACATATAGAAGTAAAAACTCATGGTATAACAATGTATTCACATTAAATACAAGTATATTTGATCCTGTTTACATGTAGAAGTATAAACTCATAATATAATATAACAGTGTATTCACATTGAATACAAGTATATTTGATCCTGTTTACATATAGAAGTAAAAACTCATGGTATAAAAGTGTATTCACATTGAATACAAGTATATTTGATTCTGTTTACATGTAGAAGTATTAACTCATAATAAAACAGTGTATTCACATTGAATACAAGTATATTTGATCCTGTTTACATATAGAAGTAAAAACTCATGGTATAACAGTGAATTCACATTGAATACAAGTATATTTCATTCTGTTTACATGTAGAAGTATAAACTCATAATAAAACAGTGTATTCACATTGAATACAAGTATATTTGATCCTGTTTACATATAGAAGTAAAAACTCATGGTATAACAGTGTATTCACATTGAATACAAGTATATTTGATTCTGTTTACATGTAGAAGTATAAAATCATAATATAACAGTGTATTCACATTGAATACAAGTATATTTGATCCTCTTTACATATAGAAGTAAAAACTCATGGTATAACAGTGTATTCACATTGAATACAAGTATATTTGATTCTGTTTACATGTAGAAGTATAAACTCATAATATAACAGTCTATTCACATTGAATACAAGTATATTTGATCCTGTTTACATATAGAAGTAAAAACTCATGGTATCACAGTGTTTTCACATTGAATACAAGTATAATTGATCCTGTTTACATATAGAAGTAAAAACTCATGGTATAACAGTGTATTCACATTGAATACAAGTATATTTGATTCTGATTACATGTAGAAGTATAAATACATAATATAACAGTGTATTCACATTGAATACAAGTATATTTGGTCCTGTTTACATATAGAAGTAAAAACTCATGGTATAACAATGTATTCACATTAAATACAAGTATATTTGATCCTGTTTACATGTAGAAGTATAAACTCATAATATAACAGTGTATTCACATTGAATACAAGTATATTTGATCCTGTTTACATATAGAAGTAAAAAATCATGGTATAACAGTGTATTCACATTAATACAAGTATATTTGATTCTGTTTACATGTAGAAGTATAAAATCATAATATAACAGTGTATTCACATTGAATACAAGTATATTTGATCCTCTTTACATATAGAAGTAAAAACTCATGGTATAACAGTGTATTCACATTGAATACAAGTATATTTGATTCTGTTTACATGTAGAAGTATAAACTCATAATATAACAGTCTATTCACATTGAATACAAGTATATTTGATCCTGTTTACATATAGAAGTAAAAACTCATGGTATCACAGTGTTTTCACATTGAATACAAGTATAATTGATCCTGTTTACATATAGAAGTAAAAACTCATGGTATAACAGTGTATTCACATTGAATACAAGTATATTTGATTCTGATTACATGTAGAAGTATAAATACATAATATAACAGTGTATTCACATTGAATACAAGTATATTTGGTCCTGTTTACATATAGAAGTAAAAACTCATGGTATAACAATGTATTCACATTAAATACAAGTATATTTGATCCTGTTTACATGTAGAAGTATAAACTCATAATATAACAGTGTATTCACATTGAATACAAGTATATTTGATCCTGTTTACATATAGAAGTAAAAAATCATGGTATAACAGTGTATTCACATTAATACAAGTATATTTGATTCTGTTTACATGTAGAAGTATAAATACATAATATAACAGTCTATTCACATTGAATACAAGTATATTTGGTCCTGTTTACATATAGAAGTAAATACTCATGGTATAACAAAGTATTCACATTAAATACAAGTATATTTGATCCTGTTTACATGTAAAAGTATAAACTCATAATATAATATAACAGTGTATTCACATTGAATACAAGTATATTTGATCCTGTTTACATATAGAAGTAAAAACTCATGGTATAACAGTGTATTCACATTGAATACAAGTATATTTCATTCTGTTTACATGTAGAAGTATAAACTCATATTATAACAGTGTATTCACATTGAATACAAGTATATTTGATCCTGTTTACATATAGAAGTAAAAACTCATGGTATAAAAGTGTATTCACATTGAATACAAGTATATTTGATTCTGTTTACATGTAGAAGTAAAAACTCGTAATATAACAGTGTATTCACATTGAATACAAGTGTATTTGATCCTGTTTACATTTAGAAGTAAAAACTCATGGTATAACAGTGAATTCACATTGAATACAAGTATATTTGATTCTGTTTACATGTAGAAGTATAAACTCATAATAAAACAGTGTATTCACATTGAATACAAGTATATTTGATCCTGTTCAAACATAAGAAGTAAAACTCATGGTATCACAGTGTATTCACATTGAATACAAGTATAATTGATCCTGTTTACATATAGAAGTAAAAACTCATGGTATAACAGTGTATTCACATTGAATACAAGTATATTTGATTCTGATTACATGTAGAAGTATAAATACATAATATAACAGTGTATTCACATTGAATAGAAGTATATTTGGTCCTGTTTACATATAGAAGTAAAAACTCATGGTATAACAATGTATTCACATTAAGTACAAGTATATTTGATCCTGTTTACATGTAGAAGTATAAACTCATAATATAACAGTGTATTCACATTGAATACAAGTATATTTGATCCTGTTTACATATAGAAGTAAAAAATCATGGTATAACAGTGTATTCACATTAATACAAGTATATTTGATTCTGTTTACATGTAGAAGTATAAATACATAATATAACAGTCTATTCACATTGAATACAAGTATATTTTGTCCTGTTTACATATAGAAGTAAAAACTCATGGTATAACAATGTATTCACATTAAATACAAGTATATTTGATCCTGTTTACATGTAGAAGTATAAACTCATAATATAATATAACAGTGTATTCACATTGAATACAAGTATATTTGATCCTGTTTACATATAGAAGTAAAAACTCATGGTATAACTGTGTATTCACATTGAATACAAATATATTTCATTCTGTTTACATGTAGAAGTATAAACTCATAATATAACAGTGTATTCACATTGAATACAAGTATATTTGATCCTGTTTACATATATAAGTAAAAACTCATGGTATAAAAGTGTATTCACATTGAATACAAGTATATTTGATTCTGTTTACATGTAGAAGTATTAACTCATAATAAAACAGTGTATTCACATTGAATACAAGTATATTTGATCCTGTTTACATATAGAAGTAAAAACTCATGGTATAACAGTGAATTCACATTGAATACAAGTATATTTGATTCTGTTTACATGTAGAAGTATAAACTCATAATAAAACAGTGTATTCACATTGAATACAAGTATATTTGATCCTGTTTACATATAGAAGTAAAAACTCATGGTATAACAGTGTATTCACATTGAATACAAGTATATTTGATTCTGTTTACATGTAGAAGTATAAAATCATAATATAACAGTGTATTCACATTGAATACAAGTATATTTGATCCTCTTTACATATAGAAGTAAAAACTCATGGTATAACAGTGTATTCACATTGAATACAAGTATATTTGATTCTGTTTACATGTAGAAGTATAAAATCATAATATAACAGTGTATTCACATTGAATACAAGTATAATTGATCCTGTTTACATATAGAAGTAAAAACTCATGGTATAACAGTGTATTCACATTGAATACAAGTATATTTGATTCTGTTTACATGTAGAAGTATAAAATCATAATATAACAGTGTATTCACATTGAATACAAGTATATTTGATCCTCTTTACATATAGAAGTAAAAACTCATGGTATAACAGTGTATTCACATTGAATACAAGTATATTTGATTCTGTTTACATGTAGAAGTATAAACTCATAAAATAACAGTGTATTCACATTGAATACAAGTATATTTGATCCTGTTTACATATAGAAGTAAAAACTCATGGTATAACAGTGTATGCACATTGAATACAAGTATATTTGATTCTGTTTACATGTAGAAGTATAAAATCATAATATAACAGTGTATTCACTTGAATACAAGAATTATCTTTACATATAGAAGTAAAACTCATGGATAACGATTCACATTGAATACAAGTATATTGACTTACATAGAAGTAAAACAAAACAGTGTATTCACATTGAATACAAGTATATTGATCTGTTTACATATAGAAGTAAAACCATTATAACAGTGTATTCACATTGAATACAAGTATATTCGATCCTGTTTACATAGAAGTAAAATCATATATAACAGTGTATTCATATTGAATACAAGTATATTTGATCCTGTTTTCATATAGAAGTAAAAACTCATGGTATAACAGTTATTCACATTGAATACAAGTATATTTGATTCTTTTTACATGTAGAAGTATAAACTCATAATATAACAGTGTATTCACATTGAATACAAGTATATTTGATCCTGTTTACATATAGAAGTAAAAACTCATTGTATCACAGTGTATTTACATTGAATACAAGTATATTTGATTCTGTTTACATGTAGAAGTATAAACTCATAATATAACAGTGTATTCACATTGAATACAAGTATATTTGATCCTGTTTACATATAGAAGTAAAAACTCATGGTATCACAGTGTATTCACATTGAATACAAGTATAATTGATCCTGTTTACATATAGAAGTAAAAACTCATGGTATAACAGTGTATTCACATTGAATACAAGTATATTTGATTCTGTTTACATGTAGAAGTATAAACTCATAATATAACAGAGTATTCACATTTAATACAAGTATATTTGATCCTGTTTACATATAGAAGAAAAAAATAATGGTATAACAGTGTATTCACATAGAATACAAGTATATTTGATTCTGATTACATGTAGAAGTATAAACTCATAATATAACAGCGTATTCACATTGAATACAAGTATATTTGATCCTGTTTACATATAGAAGTAAAAACTTATTGTATCAAAGTGTATTCACATTGAATACAAGTATATTCGATCCTCTTTACATATAGAAATAAAAACTCATGGTATAACAGTGTATTCACATTGAATACAAGTATATTTGATCCTGTTTACATAAAGAAGTAAAAACTCATGGTATCACAGTGTATTCACATTGAATACAAGTATATTTTACCCTGTTTACATATAGAAGTAAAAACTCATGGTATAACAAGGTATTCACATTGAATACAAGTATATTTGATTCTGTTTACATGTAGAAGTATAAATACATAATATAACAGTGTATTCACATTGAATACAAGTATATTTGGTCCTGTTTACATATAGAAGTAAACAACCATGGTATAACAATGTATTCACATTAAATACAAGTATATTTGATCCTGTTTACATGTAGAAGTATAAACTCATAATATAATATAACAGTGTATTCACATTGAATACAAGTATATTTGATCCTGTTTACATATAGAAGTAAAAACTCATGGTATAACAGTGAATTCACATTGAATACAAGTATATTTGATTCTGTTTACATGTAGAAGTATAAACTCATAATAAAACAGTGTATTCACATTGAATACAAGTATATTTGATCCTGTTTACATATAGAAGTAAAAACTCATGGTATAACAGTGTATTCACATTGAATACAAGTATATTTGATTCTGTTTACATGTAGAAGTATCAAATCATAATATAACAGTGTATTCACATTGAATACAAGTATATTTTGATCCTCTTTACATATAGAAGTAAAAACTCGTAGTATAACAGTGTATTCACATTGAATACAAGTATATTTGATTCTGTTTACATGTAGAAGTATAAACTCATAATATAACAGTGTATTCACATTGAATACAAGTATATTTGATCCTGTTTACATATAGAAGTAAAAACTCATGGTATAACAGTGTATGCACATTGAATACAAGTATATTTGATTCTGTTTACATGTAGAAAGATAAAATCATAATATAACAGTGTATTCACATTGAATACAAGTATATTTGATCCTCTTTACATATAGAAGTAAAAACTCATGGTATAACAGTGTATTCACATTTAATACAAGTATATTTGATCCTGTTTACACATAGAAGTAAAAACTTATGGTATTACAGTTAATTCACAATTAATACAGGTATATTTGATCCTGTTTACATATAGAAGTAAAAACTCATAATATAACAGTGTATTTACATTGAATACAAGTATATTTGATCCTGTTTTCATATATAAGTAAAAACTCATGGTATAACAGTTATTCACATTGAATACAAGTATATTTGATTCTGTTTACATGTAGAAGTATAAACTCATAATATAACAGAGTATTCACATTGAATACAAGTATATTTGATCCTGTTTACATATAGAAATAAAAACTCATGGTATCACAGTGTATTCACATTGAATACAAGTATATTTGATTCTGTTTACATGTAGAAGTATAAACTCATAATATAACAGTGTATTCACATTGAATACAAGTATATTTGATCCTGTTTACATATAGAAGTAAAAACTCATGGTATCACAGTGTATTCACATTGAATACAAGTATAATTGATCCTGTTTACATATAGAAGTAAAACCTCATGGTATAACAGTGTATTCACATTGAATACAAGTATATTTGATTCTGTTTACATGTAGAAGTATAAACTCATAATATAACAGAGTATTCACATGGAATACAAGTATATTTGATCCTGTATACATATAGAAGAAAAAAAATAATGGTATAACAGTGTATTCACATTGAATACAAGTATATTTGATTCTGTTTACATGTAGAAGTATAAACTCATAATATAACAGTGTATTCACATTGAATACAAGTATATTTGATCCTGTTTACATATAGAAGTAAAAACTCATGGTATAACAGTGTATGCACATTGAATACAAGTATATTTGATTCTGTTTACATGTAGAAGTATAAAATCATAATATAACAGTGTATTCACATTGAATACAAGTATATTTGATCCTCTTTACATATAGAAGTAAAAACTCATGGTATAAAAGTGTATTTACATTGAATACAAGTATATTTGATTCTGTTTACATGTAGAAGTATAAACTCTTAATAAAACAGTGTATTCTACATTGAATACAAGTATATTTGATCCTGTTTACACATAGAAGTAAAAACTTATGGTATTACAGTTTATTCACATAGAATACAGGTATATTTGATCCTGTTTACATATAGAAGTAAAAACTCATAATATTACAGTGTATTTACATTAAATACAAGTATATTTGATCCTGTTTTCATATAGAAGTAAAAACTCATGGTATAACAGTTATTCACATTGAATACAAGTATATTTGATTCTGTTTACATGTAGAAGTATAAACTCATAATATAACAGTGTATTCACATTGAATACAAGTATATTTGATCCTGTTTACATATAGAAGTAAAAACTCATGGTATCACAGTGTATTCACATTGAATACAAGTATATTTGATTCTGTTTACATGTAGAAGTATAAACTCATAATATAACAGTGTATTCACATTGATTACAAGTATATTTGATCCTGTTTACATATAGAAGTAAAAACTCATGGTATCACAGTGTATTCACATTGAATACAAGTATAATTGATCCTGTTTACATATAGAAGTAAAAACTCATGGTATAACAGTGTATTCACATTGAATACAAGTATATTTGATTCTGTTTACATATGAAGTAAAAACTCATGGTATAACAGTTATTCACATTGAATACAAGTATATTTGATTCTGTTTACATGTAGAAGTATAAACTCATAATATAACAGTGTATTCACATTGAATACAAGTATATTTGATCCTGTTTACATATAGAAGTAAAAACTCATGGTATCACAGTGTATTCACATTGAATACAAGTATATTTGATTCTGTTAGATGTAGAAGTATATGCTCATAATATAACAGTGTATTCACATTGAATACAAGTATATTTGATCCTGTTTACATATAGAAGTAAAAACTCATGGTATCACAGTGTATTCACATTGAATACAAGTATAATTGATCCTGTTTACATATAGAAGTAAAAACTCATGGTATAACAGTGTATTCACATTGAATACAAGTATATTTGATTCTGTTTACATGTAGAAGTATAAACTCATAATATAACAGAGTATTCACATGGAATACAAGTATATTTGATCCTGTATACATATAGAAGAAAAAAATAATGGTATAACAGTGTATTCACATTGAATAGCAAGTATATTTGATTCTGTTTACATGTAGAAGTATAAACTCATAATAAAACAGAGTATTCACATTGAATACAAGTCTATTTGATCCTGTTTACATATAGAAGAAAAAAATAATGGTATAACAGTGTATTCACATTGAATACAAGTATATTTGATTCTGATTACATGTAGAAGTATAAACTCATAATATAACAGTGTATTCACATTGAATACAAGTATATTTGATCCTGTTTACATATAGAAGTAAAAACTCATGGTATCACAGTGTATTCACATTGAATACAAGTATAATTGATCCTGTTTACATATAGAAGTAAAAACTCATGGTATAACAGTGTATTCACATTGAATACAAGTATATTTGATTCTGTTTACATATAGAAGTAAAAACTCATGGTATAACAGTTATTCACATTGAATACAAGTATATTTGATTCTGTTTACATGTAGAAGTATAAACTCATAATATAACAGTGTATTCACATTGAATACAAGTATATTTGATCCTGTTTACATTAGAAGTAAAAACTCATGGTATCACAGTGTATTAACATTGAATACAAGTATATTTGATTCTGTTTACATGTAGAAGTATAAACTCATAATATAACAGTGTATTCACATTGAATACAAGTATATTTGATCCTGTTTACATATAGAAGTAAAAACTCATGGTATCACAGTGTATTCACATTGAATACAAGTATAATTGATCCTGTTTACATATAGAAGTAAAAACTCATGGTATAACAGTGTATTCACATTGAATACAAGTATATTTGATTCTGTTTACATGTAGAAGTATAAACTCATAATATAACAGAGTATTCACATGGAATACAAGTATATTTGATCCTGTATACATATAGAAGAAAAAAATAATGGTATAACAGTGTATTCACATTGAATACAAGTATATTTGATTCTGTTTACATGTAGAAGTATAAACTCATAATAAAACAGAGTATTCACATTGAATACAAGTATATTTGATCCTGTTTACATATAGAAGAAAAAAATAATGGTATAACAGTGTATTCACATTGAATACAAGTATATTTGATTCTGATTACATGTAGAAGTATAAACTCATAATATAACAGTGTATTCACATTGAATACAAGTATATTTGATCCTGTTTACATATAGAAGTAAAAACTCATGGTTTCACAGTGTATTCACATTGAATACAAGTATATTTGATCCTGTTTACATATAGAAGTAAAAACTCATGGTATAACAAGGTATTCACATTGAATACAAGTATATTTGATTCTGTTTACATGTAGAAGTATAAACTCATAATAAAACAGTGTATTCACATTGAATACAAGTATATTTGATCCTGTTTACATATAGAAGTAAAAACTCATGGTATAACAGTGTATTCACATTGAATACAAGTATATTTGATTCTGTTTACATGTAGAAGTATATTTTCATAATATACCAGTGTTTTCACATTGAATACAAGTATATTTGATCCTGTTTACATGTAGAATTAAAAACTCATGGTATAACAGTGTATTCACATTGAATACAAGTATATTTGATCCTGTTTACATATATAAGTAAATTCTCATGGTATAACAGTGTATTCTCATTGAATACAAGTATATTCTATCCTGTTTACATATAGAAGTAAAAACTCATGGTATCACAGGGTATTCACATTGAATACAAGTATATTTTATTCTGTTTACATGTAGAAGTATAAACTCATAATATAACAGTGTATTCACATTGAATACAAGTATATTTTATCCTGTTTACATATAGAAGTAAAAACTCATTGTTTAACAGTGTATTCACATTGAATACAAGTATATTTGATTCTGTTTACATGTAGAAGTATAAACTCATAATATACCAGTGTTTTCACATTGAATACAAGTATATTTGATCCTGTTTACATGTAGAAGTAAAAACTCATGGTATCACAGTGTATTCAAATTGAATACAAGTATATTTGATCCTGTTTACATATAGAAGTAAAAACTCATGGTATAACAGTGTATTCACATTAATACAAGTATATTAGATTCTGTTTACATGTAGAAGTATAAATACATAATATAACAGTGTATTCACATTGAATACAAGTATATTTAGTCCTGTTTACATATAGAAGTAAAAAACTCATGGTATAACAATGTATTCACATTAAATACAAGTATATTCGATCCTGTTTACATGTAGAAGTATAAACTCATAATATAATATAACAGTGTATTCACATTGAATACAAGTATATTTGATCCTGTTTACATATAGAAGTAAAAACTCATGTGGTATAACAGTGAATTCACATTGAATACAAGTATATTTGATTCTGTTTACATGTAGAAGTATAAACTCATAATAAAACAGTGTATTCAAATTGAATACAAGTATATTTTGATCCTGTTTACATATAGAAGTAAAAACTCATGGTATAACAGTGTATTCACATTGAATACAAGTATATTTGATTCTGTTTACATGTAGAAGTATAAAATAATAATATAACAGTGTATTCACATTGAATACAAGTATATTTATCCTCTTTACATATAGAAGTAAAAACTCATGAGTATAACAGTGTATTCACATTGAATACAAGTATATTTGATTCTGTTTACATGTAGAAGTATAAACTCATAATATAACAGTGTATTCACATTGAATACAAGTATATTTGATCCTGTTTACATATAGAAGTAAAAACTCATGGTATAACAGTGTATGCACATTGAATACAAGTATATTTGATTCTGTTTACATGTAAAAGTATAAAATCATAATATAACAGTGTATTCACATTGAATACAAGTATATTTGATCCTGTTTACATATAGAAGTAAAAACTCATGGTATAACAGTGTATTCACATTGAATACAAGTATATTTGATTCTGTTTACATGTAGAAGTATAAATTCATAATATAACAGTGTATTCACATTGAATACAAGTATATTTGATCCTGTTTACATATAGAAGTAAAAACTCATGGTATAAAAGTGTATTCACATTGAATAAAAGTATATTTTGATTCTGTTTACATGTAGAAGTATAAATACATAATAAAACAGTGTATTCACATTGAATACAAGTATATTTGATCCTGTTTACACATAGAAGTAAAACTTATGGTATTACAGTTTATTCACATTGAATACAGGTATATTTGATCCTGTTTACATATAGAAGTAAAAACTCATAATATTACAGTGTATTTACATTGAATACAAGTATATTTGATCCTGTTTACATATAGAAGTAAAAATTCATGGTATAACAGTTATTCACATTGAATACAAGTATATTTGCTTCTGTTTACAGTAGAAGTATAAACTCATAATATAACAGTGTATTCACATTGAATACAAGTATATTTGATCCTGTTTACATATAGAAGTAAAAACTCATGGTATCACAGTGTATTCACATTGAATACAAGTATATTTGATTCTGTTTACATGTAGAAGTATAAACTCATAATATAACAGTGTATTCACTTTGAATACAAGTATATTTGATCCTGTTTAAATTTAGAAGAAAAAACTCATGGTATAACAGTGTATTCACATTGAATACAAGTATATTTGGTCCTGTTTACACATAGAAGTAAAAACTCAAGGTATAGCAATGGATTCACATTAAATACAAGTATATTTGATCCTGTTTTACATGTAGAAGTATAAACTCATAGTATAACAGTGTATTCACATTGAATACAATTATATTTGATCCTGTTTACATATAGAAGTAAAAACTCATGGTATAACAGTGTATTCA